>NW_027174123.1:5000-12500 GCF_000499845.2 Phaseolus vulgaris | reverse complement strand
GCTTAGAAAGTGATGTGGGTGAAGTTTGGGAGCAAAAGGAATTGATCTTGACATAGTTGGTCCATGGCAAGTTCCATGATTTTGGTTTTTTGGCTTGATTTTGTGACTTGGTGGTGTGTGGGGTGAAAAACGAAAATCATGGTTTTGGAAAACTGGCTGCACTCAATGCTCACAAATGCTTAGAAAGTGATGTGGGAGAAGTTTGGGAGCAAAAGGAATTGATCTTGACATAGTTGGTCCATGGGCAAGTTCCATGATTTTGGTTTTTTGGCTTGATTTTGTGACTTGGTGGTGTGTGGGGTGAAAAACGAAAATCATGGTTTTGGAAAACTGGCTGCACTCAATGCTCACAAATGTTAGAAAGTGATGTGGGTGAAGTTTGGGAGCAAAAGGAATTGATCTTGACATAGTTGGTCCATGGGCAAGTTCCATGATTTTGGTTTTTTGGCTTGATTGGTGAAAAACGAAAATCTTCGTTTTGGAAATCTGGCTGCATCAATGCTCACAAATGCTTAGAAAGTGATGTGGGTGAAGTTTGGGAGCAAAGGAATTGATCTTGACATAGTTGGTCCATGGGCAAGTTCCATGATTTTGGTTTTTTGGCTTGATTTTGTGACTTGGTGGTGTGTGGGGTGAAAAACGAAAACATGGTTTTGGCAAAACTGGCTGCACTCAATGCTCACAAATGCTTAGAAAGTGATGTGGGAGAAGTTTGGGAGCAAAAGGAATTGATCTTGACATAGTTGGTCCATGGGCAAGTTCCATGATTTTGGTTTTTTGGCTTGATTGGTGGGTGAAAAACGAAAATCTTGGTTTTGGAAAACTGACTGCACTCAATGCTCACAAATGCTTAGAAAGTGATGTGGGAGAAGTTTGGGAGCAAAAGGAATTGATCTTGACATAGTTGGTCCATGGCAAGTTCCATGATTTTGGTTTTTTGGCTTGATTTTGTGACTTGGTGGTGTGTGGGGTGAAAAACGAAAATCTTGGTTTTGGAAAACTGGCTGCACTCAATGCTCACAAATGCTTAGAAAGTGATGTGGGTGAAGTTTGGGAGCAAAAGGAATTGATCTTGACATAGTTGGTCCATGGGCAAGTTCCATGATTTTGGTTTTTTGGCTTGATTTTGTGACTTGGTGGTGTGTGGGGTGAAAAACGAAAATCATGGTTTTGGAAAACTGGCTGCACTCAATGCTCACAAATGCTTAGAAAGTGATGTGGGTGAAGTTTGGGAGCAAAAGGAATTGATCTTGACATAGTTGGTCCATGGGCAAGTTCCATGATTTTGGTTTTTTGGCTTGATTTTGTGACTTGGTGGTGTGTGGGGTGAAAAACGAAAATCATGGTTTTGGAAAACTGGCTGCACTCAATGCTCACAAATGCTTAGAAAGTGATGTGGGAGAAGTTTGGGAGCAAAAGGAATTGATCTTGACATAGTTGGTCCATGGCAAGTTCCATGATTTTGGTTTTTTGGCTTGATTTTGTGACTTGGTGGTGTGTGGGGTGAAAAACGAAAATCTGGTTTTGGAAAACTGGCTGCACTCAATGCTCACAAATGCTTAGAAAGTGATGTGGGAGAAGTTTGGGAGCAAAAGGAATTGATCTTGACATAGTTGGTCCATGGGCAAGTTCCATGATTTTGGTTTTTTGGCTTGATTTTGTGACTTGGTGGTGTGTGGGGTGAAAAACGAAAATCTTGGTTTTGGAAAACTGGCTGCACTCAATGCTCACAAATGCCTAGAAAGTGATGTGGGGAAGTTTGGGAGCAAAAGGAATTGATCTTGACATAGTTGGTCCATGGGCAAGTTCCATGATTTTGGTTTTTTGGCTTGATTTTGTGACTTGGTGGTGTGTGGGGTGAAAAACGAAAATCATGGTTTTGGAAAACTGGCTGCACTCAATGCTCACAAATGCTAGAAAGTGATGTGGGTGAAGTTTGGGAGCAAAAGGAATTGATCTTGACATAGTTGGTCCATGGGCAAGTTCCATGATTTTGGTTTTTTGGCTTGATTTTGTGACTTGGTGGTGTGTGGGGTGAAAAACGAAAATCATGGTTTTGGAAAACTGGCTGCACTCAATGCTCACAAATGCTTAGAAAGTGATGTGGGTGAAGTTTGGGAGCAAAAGGAATTGATCTTGACATAGTTGGTCCATGGCCAAGTTCCATGATTTTGGTTTTTTGGCTTGATTTTGTGACTTGGTGGTGTGTGGGGTGAAAAACGAAAATCATGGTTTTGGAAAACTGGCTGCACTCAATGCTCACAAATGCTTAGAAAGTGATGTGGGAGAAGTTTGGGAGCAAAGGAATTGATCTTGACATAGTTGGTCCATGGCCAAGTTCCATGATTTTGGTTTTTTGGCTTGATTTTGTGACTTGGTGGTTGTGGGGTGAAAAACGAAAATCATGGTTTTGGAAAACTGGCTGCACTCAATGCTCACAAATGCCTAGAAAGTGATGTGGGTGAAGTTTGGGAGCAAAGGAATTGATCTTGACATAGTTGGTCCATGGGCAAGTTCCATGATTTTGGTTTTTTGGCTTGATTTTGTGACTTGGTGGTGTGTGGGGTGAAAAACGAAAATCATGGTTTTGGAAAACTGGCTGCACTCAATGCTCACAAATGCTTAGAAAGTGATGTGGGTGAAGTTTGGGAGCAAAAGGAATTGATCTTCACATAGTTGGTCCATGGCCAAGTTCCATGATTTTGGTTTTTTGGCTTGATTTTGTGACTTGGTGGTGTGTGGGGTGAAAAACGAAAATCATGGTTTTGGAAAACTGGCTGCACTCAATGCTCACAAATGCCTAGAAAGTGATGTGGGGAAGTTTGGGAGCAAAGGAATTGATCTTGACATAGTTGGTCCATGGGCAAGTTCCATGATTTTGGTTTTTTGGCTTGATTTTGTGACTTGGTGGTGTGTGGGGTGAAAAACGAAAATCATGGTTTTGGAAAACTGGCTGCACTCAATGCTCACAAATGCTTAGAAAGTGATGTGGGTGAAGTTTGGGAGCAAAAGGAATTGATCTTGACATAGTTGGTCCATGGCCAAGTTCCATGATTTTGGTTTTTTGGCTTGATTTTGTGACTTGGTGGTGTGTGGGGTGAAAAACGAAAATCATGGTTTTGGAAAACTGGCTGCACTCAATGCTCACAAATGCTTAGAAAGTGATGTGGGTGAAGTTTGGGAGCAAAAGGAATTGATCTTGACATAGTTGGTCCATGGGCAAGTTCCATGATTTTGGTTTTTTGGCTTGATTTTGTGACTTGGTGGTGTGTGGGGTGAAAAACGAAAATCATGGTTTTGGAAAACTGGCTGCACTCAATGCTCACAAATGCCTAGAAAGTGATGTGGGAGAAGTTTGGGAGCAAAAGGAATTGATCTTGACATAGTTGGTCCATGGCAAGTTCCATGATTTTGGTTTTTTGGCTTGATTTTGTGACTTGGTGGTGTGTGGGTGAAAAACGAAAATCTTGGTTTTGGAAAACTGGCTGCACTCAATGCTCACAAATGCTTAGAAAGTGATGTGGGAGAAGTTTGGGAGCAAAAGGAATTGATCTTGACATAGTTGGTCCATGGCCAAGTTCCATGATTTTGGTTTTTTGGCTTGATTTTGTGACTTGGTGGTGTGTGGGGTGAAAAACGAAAATCTTGGTTTTGGAAAACTGGCTGCACTCAATGCTCACAAATGCTTAGAAAGTGATGTGGGAGAAGTTTGGGAGCAAAAGGAATTGATCTTGACATAGTTGGTCCATGGCCAAGTTCCATGATTTTGGTTTTTTGGCTTGATTTTGTGACTTGGTGGTGTGTGGGGTGAAAAACGAAAATCTTGGTTTTGAAAACTGGCTGCACTCAATGCTCACAAATGCTTAGAAAGTGATGTGGGAGAAGTTTGGGAGCAAAAGGAATTGATCTTGACATAGTTGGTCCATGGCCAAGTTCCATGATTTTGGTTTTTTGGCTTGATTTTGTGACTTGGTGGTGTGTGGGGTGAAAAACGAAAATCATGGTTTTGGAAAACTGGCTGCACTCAATGCTCACAAATGCTAGAAAGTGATGTGGGAGAAGTTTGGGAGCAAAAGGAATTGATCTTGACATAGTTGGTCCATGGGCAAGTTCCATGATTTTGGTTTTTTGGCTTGATTTTGACTTGGTGTGTGGGTGAAAAACGAAAATCATGGTTTTGGAAACTGACTGCACTCAATGCTCACAAATGCTTAGAAAGTGATGTGGGAGAAGTTTGGGAGCAAAAGGAATTGATCTTGACATAGTTGGTCCATGGCCAAGTTCCATGATTTTGGTTTTTTGGCTTGATTTTGTGACTTGGTGGTGTGTGGGGTGAAAAACGAAAATCTTGGTTTTGGAAAACTGGCTGCACTCAATGCTCACAAATGCTTAGAAAGTGATGTGGGTGAAGTTTGGGAGCAAAAGGAATTGATCTTGACATAGTTGGTCCATGGGCAAGTTCCATGATTTTGGTTTTTTGGCTTGATTTTGTGACTTGGTGGTGTGTGGGGTGAAAAACGAAAATCATGGTTTTGGAAAACTGGCTGCACTCAATGCTCACAAATGCTTAGAAAGTGATGTGGGTGAAGTTTGGGAGCAAAAGGAATTGATCTTGACATAGTTGGTCCATGGGCAAGTTCCATGATTTTGGTTTTTTGGCTTGATTTTGTGACTTGGTGGTGTGTGGGGTGAAAAACGAAAATCTTGGTTTTGGAAAACTGGCTGCACTCAATGCTCACAAATGCCTAGAAAGTGATGTGGGAGAAGTTTGGGAGCAAAAGGAATTGATCTTGACATAGTTGGTCCATGGGCAAGTTCCATGATTTTGGTTTTTTGGCTTGATTTTGTGACTTGGTGGTGTGTGGGGTGAAAAACGAAAATCATGGTTTTGGAAAACTGGCTGCACTCAATGCTCACAAATGCTTAGAAAGTGATGTGGGTGAAGTTTGGGAGCAAAAGGAATTGATCTTGACATAGTTGGTCCATGGCCAAG
Source organism: Phaseolus vulgaris (assembly GCF_000499845.2). NCBI lineage: Eukaryota > Viridiplantae > Streptophyta > Magnoliopsida > Fabales > Fabaceae > Phaseolus > Phaseolus vulgaris. The sequence goes on along the minus strand of NW_027174123.1, from coordinate 7,507 downwards.
TTCCATGATTTTGGTTTTTTGGCTAGATTTTGTGACTTGGTGGTGTGTGGGGTGAAAAACGAAAATCTTGGTTTTGGAAAACTGGCTGCACTCAATGCTCACAAATGCTAGAAAGTGATGTGGGAGAAGTTTGGGAGCAAAAGGAATTGATCTTGACATAGTTGGTCCATGGGCAAGTTCCATGATTTTGGTTTTTTGGCTTGATTTTGTGACTTGGTGGTGTGTGGGGTGAAAAACGAAAATCTTGGTTTTGGAAAATTGGCTGCACTCAATGCTCACAAATGCCTAGAAAGTGATGTGGGTGAAGTTTGGGAGCAAAAGGAATTGATCTTGACATAGTTGGTCCATGGGCAAGTTCCATGATTTTGGTTTTTTGGCTTGATTTTGTGACTTGGTGGTGTGTGGGGTGAAAAACGAAAATCATGGTTTTGGAAAACTGGCTGCACTCAATGCTCACAAATGCTTAGAAAGTGATGTGGGTGAAGTTTGGGAGCAAAAGGAATATATCTTGACATAGTTGGTCCGTGGGCAAGTTCCATGATTTTGGTTTTTTGGCTTGATTTTGTGACTTGGTGGTGTGTGGGGTGAAAAACGAAAATCTTGGTTTTGGAAAACTGGCTGCACTCAATGCTCACAAATGCTTAGAAAGTGATGTGGGAGAAGTTTGGGAGCAAAAGGAATTCATCTTGACATAGTTGGTCCATGGCCAAGTTCCATGATTTTGGTTTTTTGGCTAGATTTTGTGACTTGGTGGTGTGTGGGTGAAAAACGAAAATCATGGTTTTGGAAAACTGGCTGCACTCAATGCTCCCAAATGCCTAGAAAGTGATGTGGGTGAAGTTTGGGAGCAAAAGGAATTGATCTTGACATAGTTGGTCCATGGGCAAGTTCCATGATTTTGGTTTTTTGGCTTGATTTTGTGACTTGGTGGTGTGTGGGGTGAAAAACGAAAATCATGGTTTTGGAAAACTGGCTGCACTCAATGCTCACAAATGCTTAGAAAGTGATGTGGGAGAAGTTTGGGAGCAAAAGGAATTCATCTTGACATAGTTGGTCCATGGCCAAGTTCCATGATTTTGGTTTTTTGGCTTGATTTTGTGACTTGGTGGTGTGTGGGGTGAAAAACGAAAATCATGGTTTTGGAAAACTGGCTGCACTCAATGCTCACAAATGATTAGAAAGTGATGTGGGTGAAGTTTGGGAGCAAAAGGAATTGATCTTCACATAGTTGGTCCATGGCCAAGTTCCATGATTTTGGTTTTTTGGCTTGATTTTGTGACTTGGTGGTGTGTGGGGTGAAAAACGAAAATCATGGTTTTGGAAAACTGGCTGCACTCAATGCTCACAAATGCCTAGAAAGTGATGTGGGTGAAGTTTGGGAGCAAAAGGAATTGATCTTGACATAGTTGGTCCATGGGCAAGTTCCATGATTTTGGTTTTTTGGCTTCATTTTGTGACTTGGTGGTGTGTGGGGTGAAAAACGAAAATCATGGTTTTGGAAAACTGGCTGCACTCAATGCTCACAAATGCTTAGAAAGTGATGTGGGAGAAGTTTGGGAGCAAAAGGAATTCATCTTGACATAGTTGGTCCATGGGCAAGTTCCATGATTTTGGTTTTTTGGCTTGATTTTGTGACTTGGTGGTGTGTGGGGTGAAAAACGAAAATCATGGTTTTGGAAAACTGGCTGCACTCAATGCTCACAAATGATTAGAAAGTGATGTGGGAGAAGTTTGGGAGCAAAAGGAATTGATCTTCACATAGTTGGTCCATGGCCAAGTTCCATGATTTTGGTTTTTTGGCTTGATTTTGTGACTTGGTGGTGTGTGGGGTGAAAAACGAAAATCATGGTTTTGGAAATCTGGCTGCACTCAATGCTCACAAATGCCTAGAAAGTGATGTGGGTGAAGTTTGGGAGCAAAAGGAATTCATCTTGCCATAGTTGGTCCATCGCCAAGTTCCATGATTTTGGTTTTTTGGCTTGATTTTGTGTCTTGGTGGTGTGTGGGGTGAAAAACGAAAATCATGGTTTTGTAAAACTGGCTGCACTCAATGCTCACAAATGCTTAGAAAGTGATGTGGGTGAAGTTTGGGAGCAAAAGGAATTGATCTTGACATAGTTGGTCCATGGGCAAGTTCCATGATTTTGGTTTTTTGGCTTGATTTTGTGACTTGGTGGTGTGTGGGGTGAGAAACGAAAATCTTCGTTTTGGAAATCTGGCTGCACTCAATGCTCACAAATGCTTAGAAAGTGATGTGGGTGAAGTTTGGGAGCAAAAGGAATTGATCTTGACATGGTTGGTCCATGGCCAAGTTCCATGATTTTGGTTTTTTGGCTTGATTTTGTGACTTGGTGGTGTGCCATGATTCATGAAATTTTCAAAGTCGTGGTTTTTGAGGTTTGTTGGTTGGAAAGTGTCACAAATGCATGCAGAATGAGGTCTACAAAGTTTGGTAGCAAAACCAAGCCGTCTTGATGTGGTTTTTGATTTTTGAAATGTTGGAAAAT
>NW_027174122.1:0-126726 GCF_000499845.2 Phaseolus vulgaris | reverse complement strand
ACACAACTATCAGATTAGAAAAAACAGTGAAATACCAAACACAACAGTTTCAATTTCAAGCAAGTGATTAAGGTTCAATGATAGCATGCTAATTAATTGAGTGACCTTTGCAAACAACCTGTTCCAGTGGCTTTTAACAGACTATGAGTGTTCTTCTTGATGTCAAGCAATTTTCCAGAAATTAAGAACAATGAATCACAGAACAGCAAGCTTCAACTTTAAGCAATTTGTTTAAGGTTCAATTGATAGCATTGACAGTTTCTTAAGCAGCCTATCACAGTCAGTCTGTTCCAATGGTTTTAGCAGATTGTATACGTTCTTATCAGATTCAAACACCTTTTTCAGAAATCAAGAACAGTATGCACATTGCCCAGAAAGAACAGATTTATTTTCAATTGAACAGATTTTATTCTTTGCTGTTTTATCAATTATGCAGAAACGAAATTGCAGAGAGAGAGAGAGAATGAACACAAGCAATTATTACTGGTTCACTCAACCTGAGCTACATCCAGTCTTCACCAACAACAGGTGGAAATCACTAACACACAGTACAAACCAAGTACAATTCCCACTGTTCTTGAAACCTACAAGAACTTAGGTACTCTTGCTGAAAAAAACCTATTTCAGCATACACACACACCCACTCTTCAAGAACACCTATCAAGAAGAGTGTTCAACCAAACTATTACAAGGAAAGAGATGTGGAAACGACTACACCTGATTGAGATACACAGATCTGCCTTAAACCAGTAGGCAAGATTGCTAGAACAGTAGCTGCACCTCACACCAAGCTTTGAACCAAGCCAAGAACAAGCACTTTGTGATTAAGAACAAATGCTAATCCTTTGAAAACACTTAACTCTCTGCTGTCAAAACTTGTTTTTTGCAAATAAATATGAACTGTTTGAATCGTTATTAAGCTCAGAAACAAGTTTGCATTTTATAGAAAGCCAGCTTATAAACAGAATTTGAAATACAGTTAAAGCTGTTTATAAAATGAGCAGATTGAAAATAAAATAAACTGATTTATTTTCAAAAGCAGTTAGAGAATCTGTTAAGTGAGGAGGACTTAGTCAACCATTCTGGTGCTGAGATAAAAACTGAAAAACGTTTAAGCTTGACATGGTACCAGAGGCAAAAGAATCTATTCATTTACAGATGAACAGATTTATTTTCAAAACGAAAACAGTGAAAGTTTAACAATTTAAAACTCAGTCGTTTTGAAAGAAGGAAGACTTAGTCAAAATACCTGATGCACAAAATCTAATTTTTACAAGACTTTAGCCAAGGCATCAGTGAAAAAATGAATCTGTTTATTTAGAAAGAACAGATTTATTTTTATGCAGTAACGTGTTTTTTGTGTAAAACATGTGAAAAACAGTTTAAGAAACTTATGCTTGTTCTTATCACATGGCCAGTGGTTATGAGGTGAGTTACTCAGCAAAAAGCCCACTCTTAGACAACCTCTAAGCACTAACTAAGACATACTTAAAGCAAAGAAAAAATACATGAAAATTACATACAAGTCTTCATCAAACACTACATATAAGTCTTCATCAAACACAATCTTGAAGGGGGCAGCAACCATCTTCAACACTAGGGACTCCTTCCCACTGATTGCCTGTGGATTCCTGCAAAAAGAGGACAAAGAGGCGCCCTAGCGGCCGTTTGCACTCCGACGCTCAAGTCAGCCAGCAAGAAACACCAAAACTGTTCACCTCCGTCTCTGAGCACCGCGTATGGCACTCTGAAGGTGGTAAGAAATAACTGTGTACTGTGTATCTGTGTTCTCTCTCTCAGGCAAAAATATTCCCCAGTCCCTTGTTCGTAACTAATGAAGCACAAGCAAGCAATAGAGAGCTCTGGTAAATTTGCAGAAAGTTCGAACCCTTTTCCCAACATTCTCTGCGCTATTTAAACTTCCCAAGCATTTAAAGCGCCTTAAAGCGCTTTTAATCGCAAACGTAACGCACTCATTAAAGCGTTTAATTAGAAAACGTAGCGCATTTAAGACGTTGAAACGCTTGGGAGCCATTATAGTACTGAATGCTCGAAAGGGAAACTGTATTGAATGACTTTTAATTACCTGGCACCTGACTAAAGGGTGTTTCTATTCTGGCATGGCTGTCGTACACGTGGAGGCCTCACGACCCATGACCCCATCTGGGGGCGTTTCTGCCCATCTGGGGACGTTTCTACGTGTGAGTCCTCCTGCTTGGGAGTGCTACTGCGCTAGGGTGACTTTTTGGGTGCCAACTCATTGCCCCCAAGTATCTAGTCACTTATTTTGAGAGCATATCTGCCTTCCTCTCGTGCCCTGCACCCGGTTGCCCTGGGCGTGACCTTCCTCTTGAGTCGTATCTTTTCCCACAGGCGTCTCTGGGGCGGCAGGAGCACTTCACGAGTCAGGCTGCCCTACACTGGTACTATTGCTATGGCCTTGAAGCCCACCTTTTCCTCTCTCTTTATCACTGCCCCGGGTTATCGGGACCTGAGGCCTTCCCACGGCGTCGCTCCCTCCATGGTCTTCCCTACCCATGGGTATCGGGGAACCACACCGTGATTGCCTTGCTTTAGCACTGTTTGATCTGGCGACGCCCTGGTTGGGCGACGCCTTCACCTAGGCGACGCCTTCACCTAGGCGACGCCTTGCCTTGGCGACGCTTCCTCTTGGCGTCTCTCCACCTAGGCGACGCCTTGCGTTGACTTTGACTCCACAGCCGTTGACTTTGACTTTGACTTAGTCAACGCCCGGATACGGGACGGTACAGTTTTTTCAAAAAACTGTTATGAAAACATACATTTAATCGGTTAAAACCATGATTTAACCGGTTGAATGGTTTTTATAATTATACAACTGATTCAAAAAAATAGTTTCAAAACACCTTTGCCAGCTAAGCGACAAACAACCGATTATCTCGAAACTTTATCGGTTGTTTTTCCCTTTGCATGGAAAAACACTTTAATCTTTAAAACAGATTGAAATAAGCTTTGTTTGAGAATCAATACTGATCTTAGAAAGATTCTAAACCCCATAACAAAACCTAGACCTAAAACATAACACAACTTCAGGCTTCATGAGGATTTGATACATCAAAGCTTCCCATCTTCAACACAACTTTCCATCGATCAAGGTGTACATGCTCGAATTTTTCTTGATTGATTTTTCTGGCCTCTATGGGCTCTAGCGGGAGTATTTCATCAGCCAAATAGCGTTGGTAGGGTGTCATCCAAGTTTCTCTTGTTTTGACTTGGTAAACCTGTGACGACCTTTCCTCAGCAACTGGGTACACGCTTATTCTACGCGTTTTTAACGTTTCCTGTGTTAACGACCAATGACTCCTCCTCACCCCTTCCGATGTGGCTGATCTACTGGATTTCTGCAATGTTTTTTTGTGGTAGTCCGAGGTGTCCTCAGGGTCTCCTGAATAACTGTCCTCTGTCTACCCCCCTTGCCCAAACTAGCGAGCTTTGCAAGCAAGTCTGTTCGGGAGATTTGTTCTCTGGGCACATGGACTAACTCGAACACCTCAAACGTCTCCTCAGAACCTGGATGTATTCTAGATATGTAGCCATCTGGGGTCTTTTAGCTTGATACTCCCCCATGATCTGATCTGTGACTAGCAATGAGTCACTCTTTGCCAACAAACCTTTCGCACATATCTCTTTTGCTAGCAGCATTCCAGTGATCAGGGCTTCATACTCTGTCTAGCTGTTATTGGCCTTGAAAGCGAACAGCAGAGCCTGCTTAATTAGCAAGCCATCTGGTCCTTCCAAGATCACTCCATCCTCACTACCTTGTTGGTTGGAGAAACCATCTACGGAGAGTACAAATCTGAAACCTGCTCCTTCTTGGTGTGTGGCTGCCGAGGAGAGCTCTACGACAAAGTCAGCATAAACCTAGCCTTTAATGGGGCCTCTACGCTCATATTGCACATCGAACTCTGATAGCTCTACCGCCCATCGCACCATCCTGCCTGCCACATCTGGGGTTCTGTAAGACCTTGCGAATTGGAAGGTTTGTCATCACTATTACCGTAAAGCTCTGGAAGTAGTGGCGAAGTCTTCGCGCTGAGAACACTACTTCCAGAGCCGCTTTCTCTATGGCCTGGTATCTCACCTCTAGCCCCTGCAATACTTTGCTAACATAGTAGATCAGCTTTTGCACCTCGTCCTGTTCTGCAGCAGAACCGAACTGATCGCCTTCTCTGTTACTGCGAAGTACAGGCGGAGTGGAGTACCTAGCTGTGGCTTGCACAACACTGGTGGACTGGCCAGATACTCCTTCAGCTTTAAGAACGCCTTTTCGCACTCTCTGGTCCATATGAACCTGTTGTTTCTTTTCAGGCACTGGAAATAAGGATGCCCTTATCTTTCTTGCTGATACGAATCTGGATAAAGCAGTCATGCGCCCTATCAACTATTGCACCTCCTTAACTGAGATCGGGCTCCTCATGAATATTATAGCAGCGCACTTCTCAGGATTCACCTGTATCCCAGGTTCAGTGAGTAGAAACCCCAAGAACTTTCCTGCTTCTACTCCGAATACACACTTCTCTAGGTTCAGCTTCAACCTGTACTTGGCTATTGTGGTTCATAGCTCCTCTAGGTCTGCTACGTATTGCTCCCTTTGCTAGGAGGTGACCACCATGTCATCTACATACGCTTGGACATTCTGCCCTAGCATGGGTGCTAACACTCTGTCCATCAGCCTTTGGTACGTCGCCCCTGCGTTTTTAAGCCCAAAGGGCATCACCTTATAACAGTAACAAGATAGCTCAGTCATGAACTTCGTCTTGCACTTGTCCCTGGGGTGCATCATGATCTGGTTGTAACCAGAAAAGGCATCCAGGAAGTTGAGTAGCCTGCAGCCAGACGCACTGTCTATCAAAGCATCAATACTGGGCAGCGGGTAGGAGTCCTTCGGATAGGCCTTGTTGAGGTCTGTGAAGTCGACGCACATCCTCCATTTCCTGTCGGCCTTCTTCACTAGCACCACATTGGCTAGCCACTCAGGGTACTGAATCTCCCTGATGTGGCCAGCCCTCATCAGTTTCTTTGTGTCTTCTCTGACGACCTGACGCCTCTCGTCGTTGAACTTTCGTCTTCTCTGGCGAACAGGTCGGACCTGGGGTCCATGGTGAGATGATGACATAGGAAGTCAGGATCTATGCCATTGTTTTTGTCAAAGTTTCAACTCTCGGTCTAAATATTACAGTAGTATTAATATAATAGTTATTTACAAAAATATATGCAATCAACTTCTGTTTTTGCATCACTTCATTTTGAAGTATATATGTATTATAATAAACATTAATTCCATGTGGAACAACAAACCCTCAATTGTGTTGAAGATGGTTGCTGCCCCTTCAAGATTGTGTTTGATGAAGACTTATATGTAGTGTTTGATGAAGACTTTATGTACTTTCATGTATTTGTGCTTTGCTTTAAGTATGTCTTAGTTAGTGCTTAGAGGTTGTCTAAGAGTAGCTTTTTGCTGAGTAACTCACCTCATAACCACTGGCCATGTGATAAGAACAAGCATAAGTTTTCTTAAACTGTTTTTCACATGTTTTACACAAAAACACGTTTACTGCATAAAAATAAATCTGTTCTTTTCTAAATAAACAGATTCATTTTTCACTGATGCCTTGGCTAAAGTCTTGTAAAAATTGATTTTGTGCATCAGGTATTTTGACTAAGTCTTCTTCTTTTCAAAACGACTGAGTTTTAAATAGTTAAACTTTCTCTGTTTTCGTTTTGAAAAATAAATCTGTTCATCTGTAAATGAATAGATTCTTTTTCTCTGGTGCCATGTCAAGCTTAAACGTTTTTCAGTTTTATCTCAGCACCAGAATGGTTGACTAAGTCTCCTCACTTAACAGATTCTCTAACTGCTTTTGAAAATAAATCTGTTCATTTTATTTTCAATCTGTTCATTTTATAACAGCTTTAACTGTTTTTCAAAATTCTGTTATAAGCTGGCTTTCTATAAAATGCAAACTTGTTTTCTGAGTTTAAAACGATTCAAACAGTTCATACATTTGCAAAAACAAGTTTTAGAGAGAGTTAAGTGTTTTCAAGGATTAGCATTTGTTCTTCAAAGATTTCAAAAATCACAAAGTGCTTGTTCTTGGTTTGGTTCCAAAAGCTTGGTGTGAGGTGCAGCTACTGTTCTAGCAATCTTGCCTACTGGTTTAAGGCAGATCTTTGTTACCTCAATCAGGTGTAGTCGTTTCACTTCTTATTCTTGTAATAGTTTGGTTGAACACTCTTCTTGATAGGTGTTCTTGAGAGAGTGTGTGTGTGTGATGCTGAAATAGGTTTTTTCAGCAAGAGTACCTAAGTTCTTGTAGGTTTCAAGAACAGTGGGAATTGTACTTGGTTGTACTGTGTGTTAGTGATTTCCACCTGTTGTTGGTGAAGACTGGATGTAGCTCAGGTTGAGTGAACCAGTATAATTGCTTGTGTTCATTCTCTCTCTCTCTCTGCAATTTCGTTTCTGCATAATTGATAAAACAGCAAAGAAATAAATCTGTTCAATTGAAAATAAATCTGTTCTTTCTGGGCACTGTGCATACTGTTCTTGATTTCTGAAAAAGGTGTTTGAATCTGATAAGAACATATAAATCTGCTAAAACCATTGGAACAGATTGACTGTGATAGGCTTCAAGAAACTGTCAATGCTATTAATTGAACCTTAAACAAATTGCTTAAAGTTGAAGCTTGCTGTTCTGTGATTCATTGTTCTTAATTTCTGGAAAATTGTTTCAAAGAACACTCATAGTCTGTTAAAAGCCACTGGAACAGTTGTTTGCAAAGGTCTCAATTTTCAGCCCAATTGAACCTTAATCACTTGCTTGAAATTAAGCTTGCTGTTTTGTGTTTCACTGTTTTTCAATCTGATATCTGTGTGTGTGCATCTGGAAATTCTACTGCATAATCTTGTGATTAACCTTGCTGAATTAAAAGCTTTTCAAACAAAAACAGTGCTGAAATAAATCTGTTCATTTTCACATAAATCGATTTATTTTCTGTAAAACTGGTTAAACACTGTTTCTGCGAGAAAGTTTTAAAAGGTCAATTCACCCCCCCTCTTGAACTTTGGCACTATTAAACCCAACAATTGGTATCAAGAGCTAGGACTTGTATTTTAATCAAGTTTGTTTGTAATAATGTCTGAGTTTAATGTGCTTTTTGCTGAGGTTCTGCTGTTAATAGACCACCTATGTTTAATGGAATGAATTATGCATTTTGGAAAGTTAGAATGAGAATTTTATGGAATCCATTGATGCATTAATTTGGGAAGCTGTGGTCAATGGACCTTATGTGCCAATGCAGGTTGTCAAGGATGAACAAGTGGAAAAGCCAAGATCAGAATGGAATGAGACCGAAAGGAGGAAGGCTCAACATGATCTTGTGGCCAAGAACATCATAACCTCTGCATTGACAATGGATGAGTTCTTCAGGATATCTCAATGTAAGTCAGCTAAGGAGATGTGGGAAGTCTTAGAAGTGACTCATGAAGGGTACTGAAGATGTGAAAAGGTCAAGGAAACATGCACTCATCCAAGAATATGAGCTGTTCAGAATGCAACCCGAGGAGAGCATTGCTGATGTGCAAAAAGATTCACCCACATTGTGAATCACCTCACTGGCTTGGGAAAAGAATTTGACAGAGAGGAGCTCAACATAAAGATATTGAAGTGCCTCGACAGAAGCTGGCAACCAAAGGTGACAGCTATCTCTGAAAGCCGTGATCTGTCAAATTGGGAACTGCTGCACTGTTTGGAAAGCTGATGGAGCATGAGCTAGAGCTTAAAAGACTTAAAGAGCAGGAAACAACAGAGAGAAAACCCAAAGGTCTTGCACTGAAAGCAACTGAATTGGATGAGATCAAGGAAGAAAAAGAAGATGCTGAAGATGATGATACAATCAGCCTTCTTACAAAAAGATTCAGCAAATTCCTGAGGAAGAAAAGCAAAAATAGGAACCAGCAGAAAAGAAGGTATCCTAAACCCAATGATTCAAATTCCTCTAAATATACTTGCTTTGGATGTGGCAAAACAGGGCATATCAAAACAGATTGTCCAGACAATCAAACAAGGGACAAATCTGCCAGCAAGAAATTTGAAAGGAACAAAGGAAGAAGAGCCTACATCTCATGGGAGGAAAATGAAGTATCCTCAACTAGCAGCTCTTCAACAGAAGATGAGGAGAACAATTTGTGCTTCATGATGAAGGATGAGGAGTCAAGCTCTGAATCAGTAAGTAATTTTTCTGCTGATTCTGATAACTATGATGATTTGCTTGCTGCCTTCAAGGAAACACATGATGAAGCCAATAGGCTAGCTGTAATATGCAATAAGCTGCAAAAGGTAAATAATGTGCTTGCACCTAAAGTAAAAACACTTGAGGAAGAATTGCATAAGGCCAAAACAGATTTGGTAAGCCTTGAACTGACTTGCTTGCATGCCTCTATTAAAAACTGTGAAAACTGCAAAAGATTGGAAAAACAAGTGGAATATTTGCTGAAAACCCTTTCCAATTTCACCAAGGGAAGAGAAAACCTTGAGTCTCTCCTTGGATCACAGAATGCTGTTTTCAATAAGAATGGACTTGGTTATACCCCTGGAAATACAACCAATGTCAAAAAGCTTTCAAGTTTTTTTGTTCCAGCAAAATCAGTTTTTTCAGCTTTTAACAGTGGCAAAAAGGCATCTCATGTAACCTGTTTTTACTGCATGAAATCTGGTCATACATCTAGGTCTTGCATTGCTAGAAAGCATCTTGTGCCTAAGAACTTAGCTAAATGGCTACCAAAGAGAAGGTTTAATCTGTGCTGGACCCTATACTGAAAAGGGTACCATTTGTATATTTTTTATTCTGTTTTGCAGATTGGAAGCAAGAAAAACCAGTGGTACTTGGACAGTGGCTGTTCCAAGCATATGACTGGAGATCTTACAAAGTTCACCAGCTTAAAGCTCAAAGCAGAAGGACATGTAACCTATGGTGATAATAACCGAGGGAGGATTTTGGGCAGAGGAACTGTTGGAACAGGGAATTCAACAACCATTGAGAATGTGCTGTATGTAGAAGGACTAAGCATAGTCTTCTCAGCATAAGTCAGCTTTGTGACAAAGGATACAAAGTGAATTTTGAGTCAAATGGCTGCACAATCTCAAGTAATTCATCTAGTAAGGTACTGTTTACTGGTAAGAGAGTGAATAACATTTATCTGTTGAATATCATGGAAACTAACTCTTCAAATGAGTGTTTGCTGTCCAGAAGTGATGAGTCTTGGTTGTGGCACAGGAGGTTAGCTCACATACACACAAATCACTTGAATAAATTGAAATCTAAAGATTTAGTTTCTGGTTTACCTAACATTAAATTTCAGGACAACAGGCTTTGTGATGCTTGTGTGAAAGGTAAACAAATCAAATCCTCTTTCAAGTTAAAGGATATTGTCTCTACAAAAAATCCATTGGTGTGTTACATATGGACTTATTTGGTCCATCTAGAGTTGCTAGCTTGGCTGGAAATTTGTATGCTTTAGTTGTTGTGGATGATTACTCTAGATTTACATGGACTCTATTTCTTGCACATAAACATGATGCTTATTCTGCCTTTAAGAGATTAGCAAAAATTCTGCAAAATGAAAATGGTTGCTGCATAAATCAATTCGAAGTGATCATGGGGGAGAGTTTCAAAATGCTAAGTTTGAGAGGTTCTGTGAGAAGCATGGGATAGCTCATACCTTTTCAGCCCCTAGGACACCCCAACAAAATGGTGTAGTTGAAAGGAAAAATAGATCACTAGAGGAACTTGCTAGAACTATGTTAAATGAATCTAAGCTTCCTAAGTATTTTTGGGCTGATGCTGTTTATACTGCAGGTTATGTCTTAAATAGGACCTTAATAAGACCAATTCTTAAGAAAACCCCATATGAATTGTATAAGGGCAGAAAACCTAGTGTAGCCACCTTAGAGTATTTGGGTGTAAATGTTTTGTATTGAATAATGGCAAAGAAAATCTTGGTAAGTTTGATGCTAAATCTGATGAAGGTGTGCACATTGGTTATGCTTTGAATGGTCATGCATATAGAGTCTTCAATAAAAGGTTGCTTATAGTAGAAGAATCAATGCATGTTGTTTTTGATGAAACTGATCATAGTATCTAAAACTGCTGATGAACCTGACAGTAATGAATTTAAATCTGTTTTAAATCAAAATGAATCGATTCATTTTGATACTGCTGATACACATGCTATACAAGAATCTACTGCAGCTGCAGGTTTGCCAAAAGAGTGGAAAACCCCAAGAGACTTAACCCTTGATAATGTCATTGGGAACATTGAGAAAGGAGTGTCAACTAGAAAATCCTTGAACAATTTCTGTGAAGCAATGGCCTTTGTATCTCAAGTTGAACCCAAGAATTTGAATGAAGCTCTCAAGGACAGCAACTGGATTTTAGCTATGCAAGAGGAACTGAATCAGTTTGCTCTTAATGAGGTCTGGACTCTTGTTCCTAGAATACCTGAGATGAATGTAATTGGAACAAAATGGGTATTTAGAAACAAGATGGATGAGCATGGAGTGATCACCAGAAACAAGGCTAGGCTTGTAGCTAAAGGGTACAATCAAGAAGAAGGAATAGACTATGATGAGACATATGCACCAGTGGCTCGGTTAGAAGCTGTTAGACTGCTGCTTGCCTTTTCCTGCATCAAAGGGTTCAAGCTATTTCAAATGGATGTGAAGAGTGCCTTTCTAAATGGCTATATAAATGAAGAGGTATTTGTCTCACAACCACCAGGTTTTGAAGACCATCAACATCCAGAATATGTGTTCAAACTCCAAAAGGCTCTCTATGGACTCAAGCAAGCTCCTAGGCAATGGTATGAGAGGCTAAGTGATTTTCTCACCTCACAAGGCTATGACAGAGGCACATCAGATAAGACCTTGTTCATTAAGAAGAAAGGAGATGACTCAATTCTAGTCCAAGTATATGTGGATGACATCATTTTTGGATCAAACAATGGAGAATTGTGTGAAGCTTTCGTGAAAGTCATGAAGAGTGAGTTTGAAATGTCAATGATGGGTGAGTTGAACTATTTTCTAGGCTTGCAGGTCAAACAACTCAAGGATGGCATTTTCTTAAGTCAAGCTAAGTATTGCAAGGATTGCTGAAGAAATTTGAAATGGACAAGTGTAAACCAATCAGCACACCCTTCTCAACAAGCTGTCATTTGGATCATGATGAAGCTGGAATTTCTGTTGATGAAACCAAATACAGAGGACTCATAGGATCACTACTGTATCTCACTGCCAGCAGGCCAGATATAATGTTTGCAGTGTGCATGTGTGCAAGGTTTCAATCTGCTCCTAAAGAATCACACTACAATGCTGTCAAAAGGATTTTGAAGTATTTGCAAGGAACTAAAGAAGTTGGCTTGTGGTATCCAGGTAATATTTCATTAAGCTTAACTGGATATTCTGATTCAGATTTTGCAGGTTGCAAAATTGATAGGAAGAGCACAAGTGGAACCTGTCATTTGCTTGGATCAAGCTTGATCTCATGGCAATGCAAAAAGCAGGCTTGTGTAGCTCTTTCCACTGCTGAAGCAGAATACATTGCAGCAGGGAGTTGCTGTGCTCAAACTATATGGCTAAGACAACAATTGAATGATTTTGGTATCTTACTTAACCATATACCTCTGCTGTGTGATAATACAAGTGCAATCAACTTAACCAAAAATCCTGTCATGCATTCAAGAACCAAACACATTGAAATAAGGCATCATTTTCTAAGGGAACACATATCTAATGGAACATGTGATATTAAGTTCATTGGTACTGATTTACAACTTGCTGATTTGTTCACAAAACCATTAGCCAAAGATAGGTTTAATTTTCTGCTTAATGAATTGGGTATTATAAATGTCAATTGTACCTAGCAGTGAAAAATTAAAATCTGTTTATTTTCTGCACTGATATGCATTGATGACTAGGAAAGAGAAATTCTGATCTTTGACTGCTTGACTGACTTAGTGGGCATTAACCTCTGTACCTTTGACGGTTTTGGTCATGGTTATGTAACCGATTTGATGGTTTGGGTGCTCAATAAGAATTTGAGTGTATGCATCGTGACCCTAAAGATTTGGTGCATATTTTCAAAGATTCTCTGCACAAATTCAGAAGCATAAAATCTTCATGCATATCCACTCATAACTGCCATATCAATCCATTTATTCTGCTATAAATCTGTGTGAATACTTGCTACCCACATTGGCCATTCTCTTTCTATTCTCACCATTTGAAATCAAGAAAAGAATTCAGGTTAACCATGGCTTCGTCTTCAAGACAAAAACAGAAAGCAAGGGAAAGCAAACCACTTCTCAAGGTGTGTTAGAAGGATGGTTCGCTGGAAATGAAGAAGGCATCAATGCCTACATTCATGAAACAAGCAGGAAGCAGATCAACATACCCAAGGTGCTGGATTTCAACTGGCTGAAATCTGAAAAACTGGTAGAAACAAGGGCTGTGTTGAAGCACCAGAAACTGAAAAAGATGCTGGAATTAACGGGTAATGTTATCCTGACTTGGTTAAGGTGTTTTATACTAACCTCACATTGGATGGGAAGAATGTTGTCTCTTATGTGAAAGGGACAAAGATGAAGATCACAAGTGAGGTGTGGAATTCTGTGGCTGGAATAAAATATGCTGGACTGAAAGTAGGGAAAGGAAATACCAGTGGAATTTCAGAATTCAACAAGCTGCAATATTACAAAGTTGCATGAGGAATCCTACAGAGAGCATAAACAGGTTCCATGCAGGGCATTTGAACCTCACTCCACGTCTAGTTGCATACATCATAGCTTGGCAACTGATTCCAAGAGGGACAAACCATGCTGTTTACATGAAGAGGATCTCATTCTCCTATATTGCATCATGAACCAGATTAAGGTAAACTGGGTGTTCATTGTCAATGAACACATGCTCAAGTCAAAAAGGTTGGCTGATTACAGATTTCCCTATGCTATTCTTGTTTCCAAATTAATTGATTACTTTGGTGTTGATGTTACAAATGAGAGAAATGACCCTATCAAAGCTGTAAGTGAGATTGATACTTCAACTCTCACCAAAATGGGTTTTCACAAAATTGAAAACAAGTGGGTGGTTCTCAAGGAGAAGGACACTCAAGCAGAACATGAGGATGAGGATGAAGCTGTTCCTATGGATGATGACTCACCTGCTGCCCAATCTGAACATGAGGAAGTTGCTGCAAATGCCATAGTTGCCTATCAAAGTCCAGAATACCGTGGAGAACCAATGTCTATGTTTGAGAGGCAAGTGCTATCCGTCTTGATGTCATGTCTGCAGAACAAAGGGCACACTTTGAGACTACTCATGCAAGGTTCCAACACCTTGATGATCAGATTGAAGGGTTCAGGCACAGCTTGCAGAGCTTTACTACAAGGATCAGTAGTTTTTCTTTTAATGCTTTCTTTATCAGTTTTCAAGTTTCTGTAATGCTGAACAATTTGGTTTTCTGTTTCTGAACTATTATGATTGTGGTTTCTGCTTTATATCCCTTTATTCCCTATGCTTATATGCTGTTTGATGAATCCAAAGGGGGAGAAAAATAGCTCACCATGCTAGGTGATGCTAGCTGAAACAGGGAGTTAATTCTGCACCTTTAAACCAATTCTGCATGTTATGCAATATTGCTGTTTTTTGGTTTAAAGTCTGGTGCAGTGCAGGTACTTAAAGCAACAATGCTATGAGGTTAGCTATGGGGATTTGTCTCATCAACAGGGGGAGATTGTTGAAGATGGTTGTTGGCCTTCAGATTGTGTTTGATGAGCTTGTGTGAGTGTTTGATGAAGACTTTATGTAATTTCATGTATTTGTGCTTTGCTTTAAGTTGTTTAGTGTGCTTAGAGGTTGTCTAAGAGTAGCTTTTTGTGAGTAACTCACTCATACCATGGCCATGTTGTTAAGAACAGCATAGTTTTCTAAACTGTTTTTCACATGTTTTACCAAAAAACGTTTACTGCATAAAATAAATCTGTTCTTTTCTAAATAAACAGATTCATTTTTCTCTGATGCCTTGGCTAAAGTCTTGTAAAAATTAGATTTTGTGCATCAGGTATTTTGACTAAGTCTTCTTCTTTTCAAAACGACTGAGTTTCAAATAGTTAAACTTCTCTGTTTTCGTTTTGAAAAATAAATCTGTTCATCTGTAAATGAATAGATTCTTTTTCTCTCTGGTGCCATGTCAAGCTTAAACGTTTTTCAGTTTTATCTCAGCACCAGAATGGTTGACTAAGTCTCCTCACTTAACAGATTCTCTAACTGCTTTTTGAAAATAAATCTGTTCATTTTATTTTCAATCTGTTCATTTTATAACAGCTTTAACTGTTTTTCAAAATTCTGTTATAAGCTGGCTTTCTATAAAATGCAAACTTGTTTTCTGAGTTTAAAACGATTCAAACAGTTTACATTTGCAAAAAACAAGTTTTGACAGCAGAGAGTTAAGTGTTTTCAAGGATTAGCATTTGTTCTTCAAAGATTTCGAAAATCACAAAGTGCTTGTTCTTGGTTTGGTTCCAAAAGCTTGGTGTGAGGTGCAGCTACTGTTCTAGCAATCTTGCCTACTGGTTTAAGGCAGATCTTTGTTACCTCAATCAGGTGTAGTCGTTTCACTTCTTATTACTTGTAATAGTTTGGTTGAACCTCTTCTTGATAGGTGTTCTTGAGAGTGGATGTGTGTGTGTAGTGCTGAAATAGGTTTTTTCAGCAAGAGTACCTAAGTTCTTGTAGGTTTCAAGAACAGTGGGAATGTACTTGATTGTACTGTGTGTTAGTGAATTCCACCTGTTGTTGGTGAAGACTGGATGTAGCTCAGGTTGAGTGAACCAGTATAATTGCTTGTGTTCATTCTCTCTCCTCTCTGCAATTTCGTTTCTGCATAATTGATAAAACAGCAAAGAAATAAATCTGTTCAATTGAAAATAAATCTGTTCTTTCTGGGCACTGTGCATACTGTTCTTGATTTCTGAAAAAGGTTTTGAATCTGATAAGAACATATAATCTGCTAAAACCATTGGAACAGATTGACTGTGATAGGCTGCTCAAGAAACTGTCAATGCTATTAATTGAACCTTAAACAAATTGCTTAAAGTTGAAGCTTGCTGTTTGTGATTCATTGTTCTTAATTTCTGGAAAATGTTTGTTTCAAGAAGAACACTCATAGTCTGTTAAAAGCACTAACAGGTTGTTTGCAAAGGTCTCAATTAATTGCAAGCTTAATTGAACCTTAATCACTTGCTTGAAATTAAGCTTGCTGTTTTTGTGTTTCACTGTTTTCAATCTGATATCTGTGTGTGTGCATCTGGAAATTTTATCTGCATAATCTTGTGATTAACCTTGCTGAATTAAAAGCTTTTCAAACAAAAACAGTGCTGAAATAAATCTGTTCATTTTCACATAAATCGATTTATTTTCTGTAAAACTGTGTTAAACACTGTTTCTGCGAGAAAGTTTTAAAAGGTCAATTCACCCCCCTCTTGAACTTTGGCACTATTAAACCCAACAAATTGTACTATAGTTAATTTAGTTCGCTTGACAAGCATAAAAATTTAGTTAATCCAAACCACCATCAAGCTCTAAGAAATTTTAGTAGATTTGGCTTCCGCTCAACGCAGGCCAATCTGCTCAGCGGATTGACTTTCTTCATGTTGAAGTATTTTTGGGCTTCTTGGGATTCTTAGATGCAGGGATCTGCCAGGGATTCACTCCAACTTGAGCCCAACACTTTCTTTCCTTAGCCATGAAGGATTATTTAGCTGAGGTTGATTTCAAGCGAAAATCTCTTTCCTTCAAATTTTAGTTCATGTTGGCTTCAAGTCCTTCCAGTGCGAATTTGAGCTTTCTTCATGAAGGACTTTGTTGAGCTTTTCCTTTTTGGATTCGCTCAACCCTTTGTACTATGGAGTTCTTCAATTCTTCTAGCCTCAATCCATTCAACTCATGATGGAAGAGCTCAATCGTTGAGTGTATTCTCAAGGCTTATTCTTTTAAGTTCAATTTCTTAAAATATATGGCCTTAAACGAGAGGGGGGCTGAATTGTTTAAGAGGGATTTTCGCAAACTTTGAACGTATAATGAAAATCAATGCTGAATTACAGCGAAAGAATCAAGGAAACAATACCCAAATTGTTTTAGATGATATCCGAAAAACAATTGGTTGTTTTGTTGAACAATCGGTTGTTTTTATCAGCATTTTATAAAAAAACTTAAAACAAAATTTAAGAGTTAAGGGTAAGAGATAAGCACACAAGCAATTTATACTGGTCCTCTCTTACACCAAGAGCTACATCCAGTTCCCAGAAACCACTGGTATTCCACTATGCAATCAAAACAGATTACAAACACCACACACCAAAGTAGTGACCTTGAACCCCTCAAGAAACACACTACCTTTGGCAAACCACACCAAGAATGTTGATTTTTGAACACCTCAAGAACACACAACACTCTTTGGCAACACAATTACAGAAATACAGTAATCAAGGAAGAAGAGAATAGAATACACTTGGGTATTACAAAGCTTAAAGTTCAGAATTACAACCCAATCCTATTCCACACACTTAAGAATGATCCAAAGCTCTTTCAAATCTTGGAAAAACTGTTTTGATAAACTCTTTCTTTACTCCAAGATTAGGAGCTGTACCTCCCGTACCCGGGCGTTGACTAAGTCAAGGTCAAAGTCAACACCAGAGGTCAAAGTCAACACAAGGCGTTGCTAGGTGAAGAGACGCTAAGTGCCAGCGTCACCAAGAAGAGGCGTCGCCAAGGCAAGGCGTCGCCTAGGTGAAGGCGTCGCCCAACCAGGGCGTCGCCGGATCAAACAGTAATAAAGCAAGGCAATCACAGTGTGGTTCCCCGATACCCATGGGTAGGAAAGACCATGGAGGAGCGACGCCGTGGGAAGGCCTCAGGTCCCGATAACCCGGGGCAGCGATAAAGAGAAGGAAAAGGTGGCTTCAAGGCCATAGTGATAGCACCAGTGTGGGGCAGCCTGACTCGTACCCCTGTCGCCCCAGAGACGCCTTTGGGACAAATACGACTCAAGATGAAGGTCACGCCCAGGGTAGCCGGGTGCAGGGAACGAGAGGAAGGCAGATACGCTCTCAAAGTAAGTGACTAGATAATTGGGGGCATGAGTTGGCACCCAAAAAGTCACCCCTAGCGCAGTAGCACTCCCAAGCAGGAGGACTCACACGTAGAAACGCCCCCAGATGGGGCCACGGCGTCGTGAGGCCCTCCACGTGTACGACAACCATGTCAGAATAGAAACACCCTCTAGTCAGGTGCCAGGTAATTAAAGTCATTCAATACAGTTTCCGTTTCGAACATTCAGGTACTATAATGGCTCCCAAGTGTTTCAACGTCTTAAATGCGCTACGTTTTCTAATTAGATACGCTGATTGAGTGCGTTACATTTGTAATTAAAGGCGCGTTAAGGCGCTTTAAATGCTTGGGTAGTTTAAATAGCGCGGAGAATGTTGGAAACAGGGTGGGAACTTTTGGCAAATTTACCAGAACTCTCTAGTTGCTTGCTCGTGCCTTGAGGTTACGTACAAGGGACTGGGGAAAGATCTTTGCCTGAGGGAGAAAACATACACACAATACACAGTTCTTTTTACCACCTTCGGAGTGCCATACGCGGTGCTCAGAGACGGAGGTGCACAGTTTTGGTGTTTCTTGCTGGCTGACTTGAGCGTCGGAGTGCAAACGGCCGCTAGGGCGCCTCTTTGTCCTCTTTTTTGCAGGAATCCACAGGTAACCAGTGGGAAGGACTCCCTAGCTAACGGTTGAGGTCGCGCACGAAGACGTCCCGGTCAACCGGACGGAACAGGAGCATAAATCCACCTTTATATAGACCAACCAAGTGGTCAAAAGCATTTAATAAAGGACCCAAGGTAGTTAGGATCATTTAAAACATATTAAAACCTCTTAACAGAATTCTGTTATGGTTTTCAGGAAAACAATCTGTTGTTTTGTCGAAACAATCGATTGTTTTGGTTTGACAGCAAAGTCAACCAAGTTTTTCAAAACCTTTTCATAACTGCTAAGGTAAAACAACCTGTTGTTTTGAAAAACAACTTGTTGAAATTTTGACAGCTTTTTAGAAAACACATCTTTTCAAAGGTTAAAGATTCAAAATGAGACTTGTGTGCAGTAGTACTATGGTGAATAAGAGCATGGCAACAGCAGAATTTAAACCATGATAAAACCAGATAACACCATAGTGTAGCAGCAGTAACACAACACATAAAACCACACCATTCTCCCCCTATTTGTCTTCTCAGATAGAATGAAAGAAGGGATAAAATCAAGATTAAGAAAAACCAGAATACCAGTATATCTAGCAGCACCATTGCAGCAACAAACTTTTGACACCATATCAGAATTGCAGCAAAATCTATGGTGTATCAGAGCTATGACAACAGCAGAATCAAAGAACCATAGACCCCAGAAATTTCAGCAAGGAGACCACAGTTTCTCCCCCTATCTTTTCTTCATCCAGCAATTCAAGTTGGTCAAATGATTAAGAGCAAACCTTCCAAACATTCCAAAGATACATTCACAAATATTCATCAACCCCATGACCACCAATGTGGTTGCCATTCATAAAAAGTTTTGAATTTCAAGGAAAACAAAGAATACATCTCTTTATGATCTAATTCAAAGGCACAAAGAATGCATATTTGACTCATAATGGGTTATGAAAGAAAAGAAACAATTGCAATCGTGCATAAGAAATCATAACAGCTTTATTCAAATATGGCAGAGGTAAAACAATCAGTTGTTTCGTGAAAACAATCAGTTGTTGTACCGACCAGGTAGTCGGGAGTGATGACGTGGCAGCAAGCAATAATATAGGCGTGTTGAGCGGAACACCTGGCTGACAGAAGGGAAGTACATCGGGAAGTCTGTGTAGTCGCCAATCGTTAAGTTGGCGTTCTCCGATCTCTAGCATACCTAACCGGCGGTCACCAGGCTTGTGTCATAGTCGCCATATGTGGGCTTAGGCGACCAAGTGATCAGAGACCGCCGAAAGAGGGACATCGCCGAAAGATCAGGAAGGCTTGTTTAGGGCCTTCAAAGGGCACGAGTACGAAGGACAAAGTTATCAGATGATCATTCCCTAGCCAGAAGTTGAGGCAAGGGAGCAGTTTCCCAGAACATACATGATGTGCAAGTAAAGCAGATCGTGATAGCGGCAGGCGAGACCACAGAGAAGGTGTGCATGGTGACACCCCGTGCTCGCCACTTAGAAGATATCGCGCTCCAAGGCAGCTATGCACCGAGTTACTCCTTGCATGGGTAACTTAGTCGAATAGCCTGAAGAGTAGAAGTGACGCTCAAGTAGAGGACGCTCCAGATGGTGACACATGTACAGCTGGATGCGAGCCACGTGTCCAGAGGTGTAACTGTCAGGAGAGAGAAAGTGCTCAGGTATATAAGGAACTCTAACGAACTTCTGAGGTACGCGCGTTTAGAACACTTCTTTACGCTTTGAGAACACTTGAGTACGCTGAGAAAGCATTTGCACGGTTCCTTGAGTTTTAACTTTTCTCTCTTAGATTTTTGGTGATTCAGTCACTGACTTGAGCGTCGGAGCGCGATTGGCAGCAACGGCGCCACTCTGTCTTTTTCAGGTTCTTGAGGAGAATCGAGGTGTGAAGGACGGAAGCTAGCGTGGTGCAAAGCCGATCCAGAGGGAGATACCTTTGACGTGGCAAGACTCTTGCACTCGAGTCAACCGGCAGGATCATCAGGTGCCCACCGTGGGGCCGTGTAAAACCTGTTCCCATCCACAGCGTGAGTTCTTGAAGTTTCTGAGATTTTTGTGTGGTTGTGTGCAGGTGCAACCATTTTCGGCATTTTCTACCGATTGTTCGATTTTTCATTCGGTGTATCGGCGTTTTTCACCAATCGTTCGAAGTCTTGATCGATAGTTTGACGTTCTTCACCATTCGTTTGAGCTTTTGTTCGGTGGATTGAGGTTTTTCACCGTTTGCTCGAGTTTGTTCGGTGAATTGAAGTTTTTCTCCATTCGTTTGAGTTCTTGTTCGGGGAGTTGAAGTTTTTCGCTGTTAGCGTGAGTTTCAATCGGTAAATCGAAGTCTTTACCGTTCGTTCGTGTTTCTGACCGGTGAATCGGGAGTTTTGGCGGAGAAGCGGTAGGTTTGTGCTGAGATCGCAAGTTTCTGTGAAGGTTTTGCGTCCGAATCGATCGGCGTGCTGTTGTGGTTGCGTTCTTGGAAGTTCTTGGGAGTTTGAGAGTTTTCGACCGATTGATTGCTGGATCGATCGCTTCGCTGGTGAAGGTTTTGTTCGCTGAAGCTTGATCTGTTGATTTTTCATGAGAAAGATGAGAAGCACACGTTCAAGTCCCGTTGTGCCAGCTGCTGCAGAAGGCGCCATGACTATGGCGCAGATGATGGAGATCATGCGCGCGTTGCAAGAGAATGTGGAGGCATCGCGCATAGAGCAGGCAAAGATGCATGAAGACTTGGTCGCCTCTCAGACCAGGAATGAGGAGCTCAGCAAGGTCACTGAGGAGTTGCGACAAGCTCTTCAGGAGCAGAGAGGACGCACCGTGGTTGAAGAAGTTGCGCCGTCATCGGCACCGCGCGTTTTCCCAATGCCGTTTGCTCAGGTGATCACGGACACGCCGATCCCTGCGAGCGTGGTACCTGTGAAAGCCTTTTTCACCGGTGTGGAGGATCCTGAGGCACATCTCACTACGTTCCACACGCAGATGATGCTGTCAGGAGGCTCAAACGCTGTGTAGTGTAAGATGTTCGTGAGCACGCTCCAGGGAACAGCGTTGGAATGGTTTGTTAGCCTGCCTACAGGTCACATAACCAATTTCCAACAGTTTTCGAAGCTTTTCGTCGACCAGCACATTGTGAACAAGGCGCCACCTAGGGTGTCTTATGATTTGTTCGACGTAAGGCAGTACCAGGGAGAGTCCCTCAGGGACTATTTGAATCGTTTTGGAGCACAAATGGTCCGCTCGCCTGCCAAAGACGAGGAGATGTTGGTATACGCCTTCAAAAAGGGCGTGCTGCCGGGACCCTTCTGTGAGCGCTAATTAGGGCCCACCCCGCCACGTTTGCTGAAGTTAGGCGACTTGCGGTGGCCCACATCGCCGACGAGAGTGAGGTCGCCGAGAAGAGAGGGAGCGTGGCCCCTGCTAGGCCACGAGCCCAGACTAGAATCCAGCCGCAGAGGGTGCTGGAGACGATGGCGGCCAAGAAGGATCAAAGGACTCGCCATCCTTACGATCCAAGGAAAAACAAGGGAAGGGGCCCAGGGCGCCCCAGGGAGTACAATCGCCCACCAAAGTACAAGTTTGTCATAGGGTTGGCGGATCTGATCGCCATTCCCAACATAGCAGCCAGGCTTAAGGCGCCTGAGAAAGTGGGCGACAAGGTGTTAGGACCAAAACCAAACGCCTGGTGTGAGTTCCACCAGAGTTTTGGTCACACCGTTGATTCGTGTTTGGCCCTGGGATACCAGCTCGACGACCTGGTCAAGAGCGGTTTCTTGAATGATTACCTGCTGGACAAGAGGACGGGGGGTGCGTCGAGTTCCCAGCCGGCGAGGGGCGAGGGTCAGCAGCATGAGATGCCCACTCATGGCGAGATCCACACCGTCGCTGGAGGTTTCTCGGGTGGTGGATCCACTGCATCACAGAGGAAGAAATACACAAGGTCTGTGATGACGGTGGATATGTTCGAAGATCACTCGCCGGATGTGGACATCACGTTCACAAAGGAGGATCTTAGGGACGTTGTGCCTCACGACAACGACCCCATAGTCATCTCGCTCGTCACGACGGGAAGGAAAGTCCACCGGGTACTGGTGGACCAAGGAAGCTCGGCAGATGTAATGTTCTGGCCGACTTTCATGCAGTTGCAGCTAACCCTTGACCAGCTAAGGCCCTATGGAGGATGCTTATATGGGTTCGCTGGCGACCAGGTGGAGGTCAGGGGTACATCGAGCTGAGAACAACGTTCACGAATGAGGTGGCCTCTAGGACGGAGAAGATAAAGTACCTCGTCGTAAATGCCCCCTCAGCATATAACATTCTGTTGGGAAGACCAACCCTCAACAGAATAAGAGCTGTGCCCTCAACCAGGCACATGAAGGTTAAGTTACCATCAATGGAGGGGGTGGTGATCACCATCAGATCTGACCAGAAGGAGGCGAAGAAGTGTTATGAAAATAGCCACAAGAATAAAAGGTCAGTAAGTTACATCACCACGACGCGGCCTCCCGGCGTGAAGCCCAGGCCAACAGAATGGCGAGTTGTTGATGCGGCGATGGAAGTGGCCGCCGGAGGCGATGTCACCATGACAGATGTTGAGGTTGAGGGAAAGAGCACTGAACGGGAAGAAGAAGCGAGGAACCGCCCAGAGGAAGCGAGGGAGTCGGGAATTGCCAGGGCGGTGATCGCCAGGGAAACCAGACCCAAACCCGTCGAGGAGTGGCTCGAGAGGGAGATCGGGGGCAAGGTCTTCAAGCTGGGAAGATCTTTGGAGGGTGAGCTCCAAGACCAGATCGCCAAGGTGATAGAACGGCATCTGGATGCTTTTGCATGGTCTGCTTCAGACATGCCGGGAATTGACCCCGACTTCTTGTGTCACCATTTGGCAATGGACACACAAGTCAGACCAGTGCGACAGAGAAGAAGGAAGTTTGTACCGTCCCGTATCAGGGCGTTGACTAAGTCAAAGTCAACGACTGGAAAGTCAAAGTCAACTCAAGTGTCGCCCAGGTGTAGAGACGCCAAGAGGAAGCGTCGCCAAGATAGGACAAGGCGTCGCCAAGGCAAGGCGTCGCCTGGGTGGAGACGTCGCCCAACCAGGGCGTAGCCAGATCAAACAGTGTAAAAGTAAGGCAATCACGGTATGGTTCCCCGATACCCATGGGTAGGAAAGACCATGGAGGGAGCGACGCCGTGGGAAAGCCTCAGGACCCGATATCTCGGGAAAGTGATAAAGAGAAGGAAAAGGTGGCTTCAAGTCCATAGTGATAGTATCAGTGAAGGGCAACCAGACTCGTGAAGTACCCTGCCACCCCAGAGATGCCTTCGGGACAGATACGACCCTAGAGGAAGGTCACGCCCAGGATAACCGGGTGCAGGGTGCGAGAGGAAGGCAGATACGCTCTTAGAGTAAGTGGCTAGATACTTGGGGGCATGAGTTGGCACCCAAAAAGCCACCCCTAGCGCAGTAGCACTCCCAAGCAGGAGGGCTCACACGTAGAGACGTCCCCAGGTGGGCAGAAACGCCCCCAGATGGGGTCATGGCGTCGTGAGGCCCTCCACGTGTACGACAGCCATGCCAGAATAGAAACACCCTCTAGTCAGGTGCCAGGTAATTAAAGATATTCAATACAGTTTCCCTTTCGAGCATTCAGGTACTATTATGGCTCCCGAGCGTTTCAACGTCTTAAATGCGCTACGTTTCGTAATTAAGCGCTTTAATGAGTGCGTTACGTTTGAGATTAAAGCGCTTTAAGACGCTTTAAATGCTGGGGCAGTTTAAATAGCGCTGGGAATGTCGGAAAAAGGGTTGGAACCTTTGGCAAATTTACGAGAAACTCTCTGGTTGCTTGCCCGTGCTTTAAGATTACGTACAAGTGACTGGAGAATATTTTTGCCTGAAGGAGACAACACACACAAATATACACAGTTCTTTTACCACCTTCAGAGTGCCACACGCGGTGCTCAGATACGTGGGTGGACAGTTTTTTGGTGTTTCTTGCTGGCTGACTTGAGCGTCGGAGTGCACACGGCCGCTAGGGCACCTCTTTGTCCCCTTTTTTGCAGGAATCCGCGGGCAACCAGCGGGAAGGAGACCCCAGCTGACGGTTGAGGTCGTGCACGAAGACGTCCCGGTCAACCGGACGGAACATTTGGCGCCCACCGTGGGGCAGATATAAAACATCAGTCCCATCACAAGTTCGAGAAGGTTTATCAAGTTACAGTAACGTTGAAGGAGTTTGGATCGACAATGGCCCCCACCAGACGAAGAGCAGCGCGCGCAGCCCCAGCAGACCTATCCATGCAGCAGGTTCTGGAAATAATGAGGGGGCTGCAGCAGGACATGGCGGATTCAAAAATGGAGCAGGAGCGCATGCAGGCAGACCTTGACGCCTCGCATGAGCGGAACGAAGAGCTCCACCGTGTGAATGAAGAGTTGCGCCAGGGCCTGAGAAACGATAGGAGGCGGCCTGGGCATGACGAGACGGAGAACCATTCCCCACCAAGGGAGTTTTCCACTCCTTTCTCACAGGAGATCCTAGACGCAGCGATCCCGAACACGTTCGCGGGACCCAAGGTGATCTTCACCGGGATGGAGGACCCAGAGACGCACCTGGCTGCATTTCACACGCAGATGGTCCTGATAGGCGGTTCTGATGCTGCCAAGTGCAAGCTCTTCATGAGCACCCTGACCGGGATGGCTATGGACTGGTTCATTAGCCTCCCAGAAGGTCATATCACATCCTTCCGCCAATTGTCGCGGTTATTCCGAGAACAGTACTTAGCCAACAAGGCCCCGCCGCCGGTCTCCTACGACCTGTTCGACGTGAAGCAATATCAGGGGGAGACCCTGAAGGAGTATATCAATCGCTTCGGGGCCCAGGTCGTGAAGGTTGGCACAACAGAAGAGCCTATGATCGTGTACGCGTTTGTGAAAGGCGTATGCCCCGGCCCCTTCGGAGAATCCATTATCCGTAATCGCCCTAGGACTTTCGCTGAATTACGGCGCAGGCAGTAGAGCATATTGCTTCGGAAGGGGAGGTATGTGTGAAGCGCACCAGCGCCGTGCCCTCACGCCCGAGGGGACCGGCGCGAGTTCAACCCGTCAGAGTCAATGAGACCACGACGGGGAGAAAGAAGCCAAAGGCGAGACGCCCTACGAGGCCAGAAAGCCCCAGCCCCAGGGCCCAGCAGGAGGCGAACGCCCCGCCAGAGAAAGAGCAAGACCGGCGAGGTACAACTTCGTAGTTGAGTTGAAGGATTTGATCGCCGTACCCAACATAGCCGAGAGGCTGAGGCGACCGACGAAGACCAACAAGGTGTTAGGGCCCCGCAAAGACTCTTGGTGCGAATTTCACGAGGCTTTCGGGCACCAAATTGATAATTGCCTGTCGTTGGGCTACCAGTTAGATGAGCTGGTGAGGACTGGGTTTTTGAAAGATTATGTCGCAGATTCCACCACGACCGCCACCCTGCCGCCGCCGGCAGATGAGCCAGCACACGAGATGCCTGTGCTTGGCGAGGTCCACACCATTGCTGGAGGTTTTTCCGGCGGAGGACCCACCGCCTCCCAGCGGAAGAAATACGCGAGGGGGGTGAATTCAATCGAAGAGAGGCTCTCGGGGGAGCCCTGGGAGTCAGATATTGTGTTCACAAGAAGAGACCTCCGAGATGTGGTGCCCCACGACAACGATCCCGTTGTCATCTCAGTCGTCACAGCTGGAAGGAAGGTCCACAAAGTGCTTGTTGATCAAGGAAGCTCGGCAGACGTCATGTTTCTGTCGACCTTTAATAAGTTACGGTTGTCCCCCGATCTGCTGAGTCCCTATACGGGATGTTTGTATGGGTTTGGGGATAACCAGGTAGAGGTCCGGGGGTACCTGGAGTTGAGGACTACGTTCACAGACGGAGAGGCCTCCCGTACAGAGAGCATTCGGTACCTCGTCGTGAACGCCAATTCTGCCTACAATATTTTGCTGGGCAGACCGGCGTTAAACCGTCTGAGTGCAGTGTCCTCCACCCGCCACATGAAGATGAAGCTACCGGACCTCAGTGGCCGGGTGATAGTCATCAGGTCAGACCAGAAAGAAGGTGTCGCCCAAGTAAAAGCATGCATCGTTGGCAGAACGAGACGAAAGGAAGTCGCGCGGTATTTGAAGCATATGCAAAGTAAAGTGGCGTTGTAAAGAATTATGATATTGAAAAGTTGTTGTTACAAGCAATGTTCAGTACAAAATGCAAAAACACAAACAAGCCACTTCTCAGCGCTCATCAGAGTCATCACTGGAGGAAGGCGAAGCCCCTTTCCCAGCCCGCAGCGCTCGAGTAAGTCGTGTCCTCTTTTCTTGGCTTATTTTCGAACCTGCACAAAGGGAACAGATGTATTAGAGACACCGTGAAGAAAGACAGGCACAGTTAGAAAGTAACGAAGGCCGAAGTTGCCTAAGGCAGTGGTTCTCACATATGTACTTCTCAAGAGTCCTAGCGTTGAACTCCAAGCTGATCACCGTAGCAGAGTCAAAGCCTCCCGCCTCAGCAAGAATCCGGCAAGCTATTTGATCACTTGGAGCCAGATTCTTGAGGGGTTTGGCTTTGAGGGCCTTTTCCTCTCTCACCCAGTATGATGGAGATCAAGTTCAAGAGAATATAGAGGCCACTCATCAAGCTCAAGAAGAGGTGGAGGCACAAATGGAGGACGCCCATGGAGGTCAAAGTCCACCTCAAAGGATTACAAGAAGCATGTTCAAAGCTTTGGGAGCTAGAGGACATTTATTTTCTCTTTTTGTAGTTTCTTTAGTTGAAGGTGCTTAGAGGGAAACTTTAGAAACCTCTTTTGTTATAGCATCTTTTAGGCTTTAGTTAGGAGCTTTAGGGGGGTGTGTTAGTAGATAGGTGTAGAAGTAGAATAGGAGGTGCCAAAGTGAAGGAAGGAGTCACACCTTCCTCATGGCTTGAAATAGGCGCCGGTTTTAGCTAGCTTTGGGAGGGAAATTTGAATTGTTTTAGCTTGCATTTTCAGCACCTTAGGCTATATATAGAGGTGCTCTCTTTGTAAAATTGAGATTGGAATTAATCTAAGAAAACTCTACTCAAATTTTGAGTGACCTTTGGAGAGCTTTTGGAGCCTTCTTCTCTAGTCTTATCTTGATAGATCATTGGAGTCCTCAAGTGGCGGCATCACTCTCATCTAGGAGCATTCCACACTTCTAGTGGCGAGATCATCCAACATTCTTCCATCTTCATGAGCACTCTCTTCTCCTTCCTTTCTTCTCTTTCAATTACTCTTGTTGTCTTGTGTTCTTGAGCATTTTTTGGTTCGGCTGTTCTTAATTTTCCAGCACCTATGTTTTGTTCTTTGTCTTTTAATTTCATTTTGTTCGGTTGAAATGTGTTCTTATGCAATTCTGTTCGGTACTCCTTATTTCTTCCTCTTTGTTGATTCAATTTGACAATATTTGGTTCATCCAAATGAGTTTGGGATTTGGTACTAGTTATTGGTGAGTTCTTGTCTTAGAACCATGATCCAACTCTAAGAAAAGTGCCTCTATATTTTCCAGCTCAAGGTGATTCCTAAAAATGTCAAGAATCTTGTTCTATGTGGCTATTGGAATCACATCATGTGGTATCATGAGTCTTAGGTTCTTCTTGTTTAATTGTTGAGTTGTGTGCACTTTAATTTCAAGAGCTCTTTAATTTCTTGCAATTTAAGTTTCTGTTTTAGAATTTTAATTGAGTATTCTTGCTGTTTTTTTCTTTTGCTCCAAGTGTTTGTGGAAAGGTTTATGGCACTCATAATTCTTATGAGTATGGTTGCTCTTTTGGAATGGCATTATCCTTCCTAGAGTTTACCTTAAGCTTCCTTTCACTTGTTACAATTTGTGATGTGTCTTTTAATTTTTGAATCATGTCAAGTTTTGTCTTAGTCATGTTATTCCATATATGTCATTACTTCTAGTAGTACTTTTATTGTTTTGATTGTTTCTTGCTTTGGTGTCATATAATTTTCTGATTTGATGTTGATCCTTTGTGCATTTTCTTTTTAGAATTGAGTTCATACTTGTATTCTAGACCTATACAAGTTCCAATACATCATTTTCTATTATGTCTTTGCTAGTTCATCATTCTGTTTTTTTTATTCCTATTAGGATTCCTCTGTTTCTGAAAAGAGTGCGTACTGTTTTTCCTTATTGCAACTGATTTACGTACTGTAAAATTCTGAAATTCTGGATTTGAGATATTCAAAGTGTTAGAAATGAATAGAAAAAAGAATCATTCAAAAATATGAAGTACACAAAAAATGATAAATAAAATAAAAAAAGTGTACATTCCTGCCGAAAAAAATACGGTAATCTGGCAGCGATTTTAAAAAAATTTATTTCTCTCAATTGGCTTACTGTTTTTAATTGATTCCAGTGCCATTTTTGAGTTAACATCTTGAAGTTTCTGTGGTATAAATTTCATAATCCAGTTCGCTCTACAACGTTCCAGTTAAATCAGTGAATATCAAGCACAGTTTGCATAAATTTTTTTTTTTTCCAGTAGCTAATATTTTTGTTTTCTTCATCTACTCTAGTGCTTTTCCTTAGGTATTCTTTTGTGTGCCTACTTTTCTCATTGAGTTCTTTATTTTCTTGCTTGTCTTTCATTCTTTAATCTTTGAGTTTGTCTTACATATAGTATTCCTTTTGCCATTACCTTTCTTTGCTTATACCTTTTCTTGTTTGTCTTTATTGTTTCTTTGGTTTTGTGGTGGTTTGCTCTTAAGATTGGTGTGCTTGCTTTGACATATTTCATTTGAGGATTCCAAGGCCTCAAGATCAGATTGGTGCAAGAACATTATTTCTTTGAGAGTGATATCTTTTCAGCCTTACTTCACTTCGGCAGTTTCATTGCCATAAGCTCACTGTTTTTTCTAATTTTTAACTTGTTTGCTGTTTTTGTGTGTTTGCTGTTTTTAATTACCAATGGCTGGATTTTCAAGTGATGCATCCTACAAGCAGAATTCTCCTTCCAAAGCTTCAATTCTTGGTGAATTACATGAAGCTCAAAGAACAATTAGACGGTTGGAGGAGAAAATGCTAAAGATGGAGGTACAACAAGCTAGACCATCTCCTTCTATCCATGATGGACATCATTCTCATAGACCATCTTCTAGAGCTTCTTCAAATGATGTTGGCCGTGAAGATGAGCATAGGAGAAGGAGACCTCCACCCCAAGTCCATGGACAAAGACATCATCACCAAGGGGAAAGAATTCACTACGGCAATGGCTTCTACCATGATGCAAAGTCCAAGCTTCCTTCGGTCAAACTACCTTGTTTTAATGGTTCTAGTGATCCAAATGTGTATTTAGATTGGGAGGCTAAGTGTGAACAAATTTTTGAGATCCATGAGATCCAAGATGAGCATAAGCTCAAGCTAGCCACCCTAGAGTTTAGTGATTATGCCATGAAATGGTGGCATGGAATTGTAAAGGACATTATCTATCACAAGGGTCCTCCCGTGGACTCTTGGAACTCTTTAAAGGATCATATGCGCGCTAGGTTTGTGCCCCCACATTTTAGGAAAGACCTCATGTTGAGACTCCAACGGTTTCAACAAGGCACGCTAAATGTGGATGAATATTATAAGGAGCTTGAGACGCTTGTGCTTAAAATTGAATTAGAAGAAAGTGAAGAAGCCATGGTTGCTAGGTTTGTGAGTGGTCTTAGGAAGGATATTCAAGACATTGTTGAGTTACAAGAGTATTCATCATTGGGCTCTTTAGTTCATCTTGCAATGAAGGTGGAAGCCCAACTTGCTAAGAAAAACTCTTTTAAAAATGCTTCCAATGATGGATACTACTCCAAGTCTTGGAGAAACAAAACTTCTTTTTCTAAACATCCTTCCAAAGATTCTTCTTTCAAACCCAAGGAATCTAAGCCATCAACTTCTAGACCTAAGTCTCCCACTAGAACATCTAACACTAAATGCTTTAAATGTATGGGTTATGGTCATATTGCTGCAAATTGTCCTTCCAAACGAAGTATGTACATGCATGAGGGCATTGTAGTTAGTGAGCATGATTCGGATTCTCCAAAGCATTCATTGCATTCTCATGCATCTAGTGAGGAAGAGAGCGAATGTCCACTTGAAGGGGACTTGTTAGTTGTGAGAAGACTTCTTGGACAAGTTTCACAACCTTTTGATGAAAGTCAAAGGGAAAATATTTTCCATACAAGATGTCTTATTCAAAACAACATTTGTTCCTTGATAGTGGATGGGGGTAGTTGTGCAAATGTGGCTAGTACAAGAGTAGTAGATAAGCTTGGATTGCTTACTATCTCTCATACAAAGCCCTACAAGTTACAATGGCTTAGTGAAGTAGGAGAAATAATTGTTAATAAACAAGTCCTCATCCATTTCTCCATTGGAAAATACAAAGATGAGGTATTATGTGATGTTGTGCCCATGGAAGCCACTCATGTTCTTTTGGGAAGGCCTTGGCAATTTGATAGAAAAGTTTTACATGATGGCTTTACCAACAAATTATCTTTTGAATTCCATGGTCACAAGGTTACTTTAAAATCTCTCTCTCCAAGAGAAGTCCATGAGGACCAAGTTATCATGAAGAAAAAGAGGGAGAGTGAAAAAGATAAAAAAGATAAAAAAGATAAGAGTTCTAAGCCTACACTCCTTGTGTCTAGGCGTGACATTGAAAGGGAAATAGTGGCTCATCATCCTCTTTTTTTAGCCATCCCTAGAACTCTTAGAGTAGAATCACTTGTTGATAGTCCTCATTGCTTGGAAAATTTGGTAGAAGAGTTCAAAGATGTGTTTCAAGATCCTCCCAATGGACTTCCACCTTTGAGAGGGATTGAGCACCAAATTGATTTGATACCGGGCTCTTCTTTACCAAATCGTCCAGCATATAGGACCAATCCAAGTGAAACCAAGGAAATTCGCCAACAAGTTGAGGCTTTGATTGAGAAAGGGTGGGTGCAAGATAGCATGAGTCCTTGTGCTATGCCTATCATCTTAGTGCCAAAAAAGGATGGCACATGGCGAATGTGTTCGGGTTGTAGGGCCATCAATAACATAACCATTAAGTATAGGCATCCCATACCTAGACTAGATGATTTGTTGGATGAATTACATGGTTCAAAAATCTTTTCAAAGATTGATCTTAAAAGCGGCTACAATCAAATCCGTATCAAACCGGGTGATGAATGGAAGACGGCTTTTAAGACCAACTTTGGTTTATATGAGTGGTTAGTTATGCCTTTTGGTTTAACTAATGCACCAAGTACCTTCATGCGCCTCATGCATCATGTTCTTAGACCTTTCATTGGTAAGTTTGTTGTGGTTTACTTTGATGACATTCTCATTTATAGCTTATCTTTGAATGACCATAGGTTGCATGTTAGGCAAGTTTTAGAAACCCTTAGGAAGGAACATTTGTATGCTAACCTTGCTAAATGTATGTTTGCTCTTGATCATATAGAATTCCTAGGGTTTGTTGTGAGTTGTAAAGGGGTCCATGTGGACAAAACAAAGGTGGTGGCCATTCAAAATTGGCCTACACCGAAATCTTTGAATGAGGTCCGAAGTTTTCATGGACTAGCTTCTTTCTATAGAAGATTTGTCCCAAACTTTGGTACCATTGCCGCACCACTCAATGACATAGTGAAAAAGGATGTGGTCTTTCATTGGGGAGAAGCACAAGAAAATGCTTTTGATACTTTGAAAGAAAAATTGACTAATGCTCCCATCTTGACCCTTCCTAATTTCACTAAGACATTTGAGATTGAGTGTGATGCTTCAAGTATAGGTATTGGGGCTGTTCTCCTTCAAGAGGGCCACCCCATAGCCTATTTTAGTGAGAAATTCAAGGGAAGTCATCTCAACTATTCCACCTATGATAAGGAATTGTATGCACTTGTTAGGGCTTTGTTTACTTGGCAACACTATCTTTTTCCCAAAGAGTTTGTGATACATAGTGATCATGAATCTCTTAAATATTTGAAAAGCCAAAACAAACTTAACAAGAGGCATGCTAAGTGGGTGGAATTCATTGAGCAATTTCCTTATGTGATCAAACACAAGCAAGGCAAAATAAATATTGTGGCGGATGCTCTTTCTAGAAGATACACCTTGCTAAATCTTTTAACCTCTCAATATCTTGGTTTTGATCACATTAAGGAACTTTATCATGATGACCTTGATTTTTCTCCCATCTATCAAGAGTGTCTTAAAGGAGGACACAAAGACTTTTTTATTCAAGATGGTTTTCTTTTTAAAGGAAAACGTCTTTGTGTTCCCCAATGCTCTATTAGATTATCTCTTGTTAGAGAAGCTCATGAGGGGGGTTTAATGGGACATTTTGGGGTTGCTAAAACATTGGATGTGTTGCATGAACATTTCTTTTGGCCTCATATGCATAAACATGTTCATAGTTTGTGTGATAAATGCATAGCTTGCCGCAAAGCTAAGTCTAAAATGCATCCCCATGGTCTTTATACTCCTCTTCCTATCCCTTCAATGCCTTGGGTATATATCTATGGATTTCATCTTAGGCTTACCCAAGACATCAAAGGGAAAGGACTCCATTTTTGTGGTAGTGGATCGTTTTTCAAAGATGGCTCACTTTATTCCTTGCCACAAAGTGGATGATGCATGCCACATTGCAAACCTCTTCTTCCAAGAAGTGGTTCGCTTGCATGGGATTCCTAGGTCTATAGTGTCCGATAGAGATCCTAAGTTCTTGAGTCACTTTTGGAAGACCTTGTGGGGCAAGCTTGGAACTAAGCTTTTATTTTCTACCACTTGCCACCCACAAACTGATGGTCAAACCGAGGTGGTGAATAGAACTTTGGGACAACTATTGAGATGCTTTATTTCGGGGAATCCTAGAGTGTGGGAGAATTTACTACCCCATGTTGAGTTTGCATATAACCGAGTAGTAAATTCTACCACCTCCCATTCTCCTTTTGAGGTGGTCTATGGGTTTAATCCCCTAACACCTCTTGATCTTCTTCCTATTCCCCTTCTTGAAGATGTCTTGTGCAAAGATGGGGATGAAAAGGCTTCTTTTGTGAAAACTTTGCATAAAGACATCAAGAAGAGAATTGAGAAGAAGGTTGGCAAGTATGCTGAACTTGCCAATAAAAGGAGAAAAGCATTTTTGTTTGATGAGGGCGATTGGGTTTGGCTTCACTTGAGGAAGGATCGTTTTCCTACTCAAAGGAAGTCCAAACTAATGCCTCGAGGGGATGGACCTTTCCAAGTCCTCAAGAGGATTAATGACAATGCTTATGAGTTAGATATGCCTGATACATTCTTAGGTAGTCATACTTTTAATGTCAGCGATCTAACTCCTATTTCTGTAGGTCTCCAGAATTCGTGGTCGAATTCTCTCCAACTCGGGGAGTATGATGGAGATCAAGTTCAAGAGAATATAGAGGCCACTCATCAAGCTCAAGAAGAGGTGGAGGCACAAATGGAGGACGCCCATGGAGGTCAAAGTCCACCTCAAAGGATTACAAGAAGCATGTTCAAAGCTTTGGGAGCTAGAGGACATTTATTTTCTCTTTTTGTAGTTTCTTTAGTTGAAAGTGCTTAAAGGGAAACTTTAGAAACCTCTTTTGTTATAGCATCTTTTAGGCTTTAGTTAGGAGCTTTAGGGGGGTGTGTTAGTAGATAGGTGTAGAAGTAGAATAGGAGGTGCCAAAGTGAAGGAAGGAGTCACACCTTCCTCATGGCTTGAAATAAGCGCCGGTTTTAGCTAGCTTTGGGAGGGAAATTTGAATTGTTTTAGCTTGCATTTTCAGCACCTTAGGCTATATATAGAGGTGCTCTCTTTGTAAAATTGAGATTGGAATTAATCTAAGAAAACTCTACTCAAATTTTGAGTGACCTTTGGAGAGCTTTTGGAGCCTTCTTCTCTAGTCTTATCTTGATGGATCATTGGAGTCCTCAAGTGGCGGCATCACTCTCATCTAGGAGCATTCCACACTTCTAGTGGCGAGATCATCCAACATTCTTCCATCTTCATGAGCACTCTCTTCTCCTTCCTTTCTTCTCTTTCAATTACTCTTGTTGTCTTGTGTTCTTGAGCATTTTTTGGTTCGGCTGTTCTTAATTTTCCAGCACCTATGTTTTGTTCTTTGTCTTTTAATTTCATTTTGTTCGGTTGAAATGTGTTCTTATGCAATTCTGTTCTGTACTCCTTATTTCTTCCTCTTTGTTGATTCAATTTGACAATATTTGGTTCATCCAAATGAGTTTGGGATTTGGTACTAGTTATTGGTGAGTTCTTGTCTTAGAACCATGATCCAACTCTAAGAAAAGTGCCTCTATATTTTCCAGCTCAAGGTGATTCCTAAAAATGTCAAGAATCTTGTTCTATGTGGCTATTGGAATCACATCACA
Source organism: Phaseolus vulgaris (assembly GCF_000499845.2). Lineage (NCBI taxonomy): Eukaryota > Viridiplantae > Streptophyta > Magnoliopsida > Fabales > Fabaceae > Phaseolus > Phaseolus vulgaris. The sequence goes on along the minus strand of NW_027174122.1, from coordinate 92,461 downwards.
GTACAGCGGAAACCCATCTAGAGCGTCGGGAACAAGGTCAGTACGACAGATCTTGAAGAACCGGCCTTTCCACCCGGTGAACGAGCTCTGGAAGGGTGTGAAGAGGACCCTCCCGGGCACGTTACTGAGAGTTACCCAGAGGTTGTGTCTCTGTCTCTTCACCTCAAAGAAGTGAAGAAAGAGGTCAACCGAGGGTGCATAACCCAGAAACCCGAAGAGAACGTCGAAGGCTTTGACAAAGGCCCAGCTGTTGGGGTATAACTGGGTCGGAGCAACGTTGATCTCCGTCAGCAGTTCCTTCTCGAACCAGGAGAAGGGTAAGCGCACCCCGATGGTCTTGAACGCCACCTGGTAAAAGTAAAAGAAAGGGACCCCGTCGTTGGCCCGTTCGTCTCCACACACTGGCTCCCCCAGAGTGCAAGGGAGCACAGCGATGTCGTCATCGTGCCTCCTTGCGAAGGCCCGGTGGTCATAAGAACACAACTCCCCTTTGTGTTCCCGTACGGCCCTGGTGGAGAGCAAGCATGAACACTCATTAAGAAGTTCACTTGAGGCCCAAGGGTACAAGTCTTTGGGACGGACCCTGGAGGAAGCATCGTGAGAAGACATTCTTCAACAAGATCGGGATGGCCAGAAATGCAAGAGTTGAGCGAGGGGAGCGAAGGTTAGAACAACCCTTCGACAGAGAAGAAAGGGTGCAAGAAGGAAGGGTGCAAGGAGAAAGAACGCAAGTAGGTTATGAAGAGTGAGAAAATGATGAAGATAGTTCCAGAGTTTGAAGAGTTAAATAAAGCGGTTAGAGCGCCAAACGACGCGAACGGATGCACCGCGCGATTGATACACGTGGCAGAAGATGAAAGGATGACGCTGACACCACTGGTTTAAATCAGAAAACGTCGTATCAGCAGAATATCCAGTGGTACGATGCGCCGTCGAAAGTGAGCCAGGGGTACAGCAGGAGTCAGAAAATGGAATGACTAGATACCCCATCAACCATGCAAGCAGCGCCACGTGGATCAAGTCGAATGACAGAAGGTCCCATCAGCTATACAAGGAGCGCCACGTGGATGGCACAGGCAAAGCCTTGGGCTCTTCGCTGTTATCAGGCGTTGACCAAGGCAAGAATTAAGGTCAATGTCGAAGTAAAGGTAACGCCCGAGGCGTTGCCAGGAAGGACGTAAAGGGCGACGACAGCGCGAGATGTCGCGGGCGTCGCCAACCCAAATACCGACTGGCGTCACCTCCCCGATACCCACAGGAAGGAAAGACTGTGGGGGGAGACGAAAGCAAAGAAAAGCAAAGTTAGTCACAGGCGTCGCCTCCCCGATACCCACAGGTAGGAAAGACTGTGGAGGGAGACGAGACCGTCAAACGCCAGCGAGTCACTGGCAGGGTGTTCCCCGATACCTATGGGCAGGAAAGACCATGGAGGGAACAGACCCCCATAGCACTCAGCGTTTTAGACACCCGGGGACGATACGGTGCTGCTTTAGCAGGCCTCTCCTTAGGCGTGGGCGCCGAGCGTTAAAAGATCAAAGAAAGGACCTTTCGGTATCAGAGACGTCCCGTGGACGATACGGCGCCACTTAGTGAGCCTCTCCATGGGCGTGAGGGTTGGCGGGCGACCTTACCCGATCATACCAAACCGCCCAACAAAGTGAAAGAAATGGGCAGAACCCAGATAAAGTAAGTGAAGCGCGTGAAGGGAAAAGATGAGAATGAGATCGCATAGGCAGAATCGTATGTGACAAAGAAATAAAGGCAACCATACGAACGTCCCAAATCAGTAACAAGAGTGCGGATAGTTCAAAGAATTACAAGTTTTGACAGATAAAATCAAAAAACGAAGGTAAAGAATGAAGAGTTAAGCTTGAAGAGGAAGGTGGCGGATGAGGGGCAGCGGTTCAGTCGTTCAAGTCCATGGGCACGACCTTCCCGTCGACGACGTGGTGTGTGGGGTCGCAGTTCGAAAGGTTGACGCCAGGATTCTCGCAGGACGCCTGGGTCAGGGCCTCTTGGAACCCCTCCTCGAAGGTACCCGCCATCTCCTGGATAAGGGACTTTTTCTCCTTCTCCAGTTCCTCAATGGCGGCGTCTCCAGAGGCCACCTGTTTCTCCAGAGCCTCTTTCTCCACGCGAAGCCGGCTAACCTCGACCCGCAGTTTGTCGTAGTCAACTCGGAGAAGGTCCATAGCTTTGTCCTGGGTGGCCATTTCCTCCTCCATCCGCTCCACCTTGGCAGCCTGTTCACAGCAACGGTCCTTCAGGTCCTTGTGAGTTTCTGCATCCGCTTTGACCAATTCCTGAAGACCCGCCACCTGTACTTGGAGAGCAACCTCCCGAGTGTAGAAGCCTGCCTGGAGCTCCAATGCCTCCGCCAGTTGCCTCTCTGTTTCCGCTTTGGACTCTTGTATTTGTCTCAGATAAGTTTGATAGGCTTCGTTCTGGCGTCCCAAGGTCCTCATTTCCTCTTCCAGAGTAGATGCTTTTGTTTCCAAGGCTTGGAGGGTATGAGCTTGCAGGACCGCGTTTCTGGCCTGGGAGCGCCATTCAAGGGCCACCGCCAAGAAGGCCCCCAAGTAGAAAGGCATGCCTTCCCTCCTATCGGTACCTTCTGGCATAGTCCCGCCACTGAAACCCCTCATCAGATGCATGATTGGAGGAGGGATGGCGATGAAGTCGGGGGCAGCAGCGTCGGGAGCCGGGGAAGCAGTGGTTTCTGGCGGCGGCGGAGGCGGCGCAGATTCAGCACCTTTGCCCCTTTCCTCTTGGAGAATCATAGGAGGGAGTGAGGTTGCACTTGGAGGGTTGTCCATAAAGGGGTTCCCTCCCTGTGGCGACGTCTCTACCAGAAGAGGAACCCGCGCGGATTTTCTCCTTCTGAAGGGTGCCACGCCCTCTGATTCCTCATCATCTGACAGAACCTCCAAAACCCTTTTCCCTTTGTCAAGAGGGGTTGGATCCGGTGACGAGGCCGCAGCTAGGGGAACGGCGGCGATAGGCGGAGGAGAATTGGGAGTTGGAAGCACTTTGGAGCCAGGTGGAGACGTCGGAGATGGGCTAGAAGCAGCTTCAGCAATGACTGGAGGCGGCGGTGACGGAGCCGGTGGGAGAACCGGATTGGCAACAGGGCTGGAGGAGACGCCTGCCTTGGCGGCACGAGCCTCCTTCAGTGCTTTCGCCAACATTATTCTTTTGGAAACGCCCATCACTGATCCTATATCAAGACAGGCCAAACAACAAGGATTAGCACTAGAACAGTTATGCGAATTCACAATACATGAAGAGGCGTGAAAATGCAAGTAACATTGTACAGCGAAAAATGGTAGCATAAGTTTAATTCAGATGAATCAGAAGGAAGATTCTATGGCCAAATACATGCAGATAACCACAACAACTAATGCATCATAAATCACCAAGAGCAGATACCGAAGTAGGTAGAAAGCCCATGGGCATTGAATTCGTTCGCGATGAGTTTGGCGGTATCGAAGACTATTCCCAGTCCCGCCAAGGCTTTGCATACATCCCGGTCAGGCGGGGCGAGCTCGTCCAGAGCCAAGGGCTTCATGGTTATAGGTTTGTCTGTCCAGTACAGGGGAAAGCCCTCTAGGATGGAAGGATCGCGCTTGGTCGCGCGTACCTTGAAGAATTTCCCCTTCCATCCTTTGAACGAATTCTGGAAGAGCGTAAGGATGATGCGCCCGGCGATGCCAGAAAAGCTCATCCAGAGACTCTTCCCTTGCTTCTTTACCTCGAAGAACTAAGAAAAACGTCCACGGAGGAAGGAACGCCTAGATAGCCGCAGAGAATTTGGAACCCCCTCACGAAAGCCCAACTGTTGGGATGGAGTTGGGCGGGAGCAGTGTTTATCTCTGTCAGTAGCTCTTTTTCGACGGGAGTGAGGGGTAGACGCAGGCCCACCCTCTTGAGCACCATCTGATAGAGGAAGAAGAAAGGGCATCCCCCAGTATCCCGTGAGTCCGCACAAACGGGCATCCCAGGTCGCACCCGGCTTACCAGGACTTGGGAGTCGTGATTTTTGTGTAACGCATTGAAGTTATAGAGGGCAGGGTCCCCCCTATGAGCCTCCACGTCCTCAACAGAGTTCAGGAGGGAACATTCATCCAGAAGTTCGTCGGGGGCCCAGTCATATTCGCCCTTATAATGAGACTTGGGGAGCGGGGGAGGCGCGGTGGTCTTGGTTTTCGCCATCAACGCCAATGCTGAAGATCAAAAGAGAAAGAAAGGGTTCAGAGAAAAGGGGTTTGGGGAGAAGAAAAGGGGAAAATGGAAGAACCCTAGGAGCGCCCTACCCACAAGAGAACGAAGGGAAGCGAGAGGAACAACGAAGCATACAAACAATATCCAGAGAAATACGAGAATAACAACAGTCCCAGGCAGTTTCCGATAATGCGACGAAAGTGAAGAGTTGTGAGTGCTCGAAACCATACCTTTGCTGTTGAAATGGAGGCGGTAGGAGAGCGCAGGAAGGGGAGAATCGCAATTGCAGAGAAAAAAGGTTTTGGAGGCGATGAACAGTGCAAAGTAGCAGAGTGAATGAATGTAACAGTAGGGTGAGCGCGGGGTTTGGAGTAACTTAAACGTTACATTTCGCAACTCAAGAGGCGCTAACTAAGGGCCGCAGGATCGGGCCACGCGTCAGAGGGTCGATTGCCCAGGGGAAACGCAGAGGTCCCTAAAGGAGGACCACGCGATGGGCCACGTGGCGCGCGATCAAGGGTAGCCCAAAAGGCGTTATCATCCCCATTTCAGGGAATGTCCAATCGGTCATTAAGAATACCCTGTGGTTCAGAAAGTGTCGCGTCAGTAATTCGAAAAATTGCTGAGTCAGCAGAGAATACCACGTCATCAGGATGGTGGGGGCAAGGCTTTAGTCTTTGCGCTGAAGACAAGTCTTCGGCTTAAGACTGGGGGGCTTGTGTACCGTCCCGTATCAGGGCGTTGACTAAGTCAAAGTCAACGACTGGAAAGTCAAAGTCAACTCAAGGTGTCGCCCAGGTGTAGAGACGCCAAGAGGAAGCGTCGCCAAGATAGGACAAGGCGTCGCCAAGGCAAGGCGTCGCCTGGGTGGAGGCGTCGCCAAGGCAAGGCGTCGCCTGGGTGGAGACGTCGCCCAACCAGGGCGTAGCCAGATCAAACAGTGTAAAAGTAAGGCAATCACGGTATGGTTCCCCGATACCCATGGGTAGGAAAGACCATGGAGGGAGCGACGCCTTGGAAAAGCCTCAGGACCCGATATCTCGGGAAAGTGATAAAGAGAAGGAAAAGGTGGCTTCAAGTCCATAGTGATAGTATCAGTGAAGGGCAACCTGACTCGTGAAGTACCCCTGCCACCCCAGAGACGCCTTCGGGACAGATACGACCCAAGAGGAAGGTCACGCCCAGGATAACCGGGTGCAGGGTGCGAGAGGAAGGCAGATACGCTCTCAGAGTAAGTGGCTAGATACTTGGGGGCATGAGTTGGCACCCAAAAAGCCACCCCTAGCGTAGTAGCACTCCCAAGCAGGAGGGCTCACACGTAGAGACGTCCCCAGGTGGGCAGAAACGCCCCCAGATGGGGTCATGGCGTCGTGAGGCCCTCCACGTGTACGACAGCCATGCCAGAATAGAAACACCCTCTAGTCAGGTGCCAGGTAATTAAAGATATTCAATACAGTTTCCCTTTCGAGCATTCAGGTACTATTATGGCTCCCGAGCGTTTCAACGTCTTAAATGCGCTACGTTTCGTAATTAAGCGCTTTAATGAGTGCGTTACGTTTGAGATTAAAAGCGCTTTAAGACGCTTTAAATGCTGGGGCAGTTTAAATAGCGCTGGGAATGTCGGAAAAAGGGTTGGAACCTTTGTCAAATTTACGAGAAACTCTCTGGTTGCTTGCCCGTGCTTTAAGATTACGTACAAGTGACTGGAGAATATTTTTGCCTGAAGGAGACAACACACACACATATACACAGTTCTTTTACCACCTTCAGAGTGCCACACGCGGTGCTCAGATACGTGGGTGGACAGTTTTTTGGTGTTTCTTGCTGGCTGACTTGAGCGTCGGAGTGCACACGGCCGCTAGGGCGCCTCTTTGTCCCCTTTTTTGCAGGAATCCGCGGGCAACCAGCGGGAAGGAGACCCCAGCTGACGGTTGAGGTCGTGCACGAAGACGTCCCGGTCAACCGGACGGAACAAAGTTTAATGAGGAGAGGAGACAGGCGATTAGGGATGAAACGTAGAAGCTCTTCGTCGCAGGCCATATCAGGGAGGTCCAGTACCCTGAGTGGTTAGCTAATGTCGTACTGGTGAAGAAGAGCAACGGGAAGTGGCGCATGTGCGTCGACTTCACATACCTAAGCAAGGCTTGTCCAAAGGATTCATACCCTTTGCCAAGCATAGATGCCCTGGTCGACAGTGCAGCAGGGTGCAGGTTGCTGAGTTTTCTGGACGCCTTCTCGGGGTACAACCAGATAAAGATGCATCCCATGGATGAAGAGAAGACCGCCTTTATGACGGAGAGATCGTGCTACTGCTACAAGGTGATGCCCTTCGGGCTGAGGAATGCGGGGGCCACGTACCAAAGATTGATGGATAAGGTACTTGCACCGATGCTAGGAAGGAATGTGCAAGCGTACGTAGATGATATGGTCGTGACCTCGTTAGAGAAGAGCAAGCACGTCCGGATCTGGAGGAGTTGTTCACCACGATCGCCAAGTTCAGATTAAAGCTAAACCCCGAGAAGTGCATTTTTGGCGTGGAGGCAGGGAAATTCTTGGGCTTCCTCTTAACTGAAAGAGGAATAGAGGCAAATCCTGATAAATGTGTTGCCATCTTGGCGATGAGGAGCCCGGCTACCGTGAAAGAGGTGCAGCAACTTACAGGTCGGATGGCCGCCCTATCTCGTTTCGTATCAGCTAGTGGAGAGAAGGGCCATCCATATTTCCAATGTTTGAGGCGAAACAACAAGTTTGTCTGGTCGAAGGAGTGTGAAGAAGCTTTCGTAAAGCTTAAAGAGTACCTAGCGAACCCGCCGGTTTTGTGCAAACCCTTAGTAGGAACCCCTCTCAGGTTGTATTTTGTTGTGACTGAGAGGGCGGTGAGTGCGGTGCTCGCCCAAGATCAAGACCAGGCTCAGAAGCCTAGTTATTTCGTCAGCAAAGTGTTGCAAGGCCCGGAGGTAAGGTATCAGGCCTTGGAGAAAGCTGCACTGGCTGTAGTATTTTCGGCGAGGAGGTTGCACCACTATTTTCATGGTTTTACAGTGCTGGTGATGACCGACTTGCCCATCCAGAAAGTCCTGAAGAAGCCTGATGTGGCTGGGAGGATGGTGAAGTGGGCGGTGGAGCTGTCGGAGTTCGACATCAAATATGAGCCCCGAGGACCGATCAAGGGGCAGATTTTCGCTGATTTTGTGGTCGAGCTCTCGTCAGAAGCAGCACGAGTTGAAGGGGACGATTTCTGTTGGGTACTTTCGGTGGACGGATCGTCTAACCAGCAGGGTAGCGGTGCTGGAGTCATTCTGGAAGGGCCCAACGGCGTGCTGATAGAACAGTCCCTAAGGTTTGCCTTCAAAGCCAGCAACAATCAAGCAGAGTATGAAGCGTTGATCGCCGGAATCTTGTTGGCTAAGGAGATGGGGGCCAGGGTGCTGATGGCCAAGAGTGACTCGTTATTGGTCACGGGACAAGTAACAGGCGAGTTCCAGGCCAAGGATCCACAAATGGCGGCTTACTTGGGGTATGTGCAGGAGTTGAAGGGCTCCTTTGCCTCGTTTGAAGTAGTGCATGTGCCCAGAGAACAAAATGCCCGAGCTGACTTGCTAGCCAAGCTCGCCAGTTCGGGCAAGGGGGGTAGGCAGAGGACAGTGATCCAATAAACTCTGAAGACGCCTAGAGCATTTGTTGCAGACCACCTGGTTCTTCAAATAAGCAAGTCGACGGAGAAAGCGGCGAGGAGTCACAGGTCCTTGACCCAGGAGACCTTGAGATCGCCGAGAATAAGAGCATGTCGGGGGGAGAGGGTGAACATGACGCAGGTCTGCGCTACGCATGAGCCAGACACATGGATAACACAGTACCAGCACTGCCTGGCGGATGGCCTTCTCCCGCTGGATCCGACGGAGGCTAGGAAGATAAAGAAGAACTCCAGCAAGTTCACCATGATCGATGGCGAGCTGTATAGGTTTGGGTTTACACACCCACTCCAAGAATGTGTGCACGGAGAAAAATGCACTAGAATTATGGCCGAGCTCCATGAAGGTATATGTGGAAGTCACGTCGGGGGTCGAGCTCTGGCTGCAAGAACTCTCCGTGCAGGTTATTACTGGCCAACAATGAGGGAGGACTGCAAGAAGTATGCACAGTGTTGCAAGCAATGCCAGCAGCACGCCGATTGGCACAAGGCGCCTCCAGAAGAGTTAAAGTCAATTTACAGCCCTTGGTCGTTTCATACTTGGGGAATTGACATTTTGGGACCTTTCCCATTGGCGGTCAGGCAAATGAAGTACTTGGTGGTGGCGATTGAATACTTCACCAAGTGGATCGAAGCGGAACCAGTAGCCCAGATCACCGCACACAAGATCGAGAGTTTTGTGTGGAAGAACATCATGTGCCGGTTTGGTGTGCCTAAGCGCCTGGTGTCAGACAATGGGACTCAGTTTGCAAGTCACCTACTGAAGAAGCTGTGCGAAGAGGTGGGAATACAGCAGGTGTTTGCATCCGTCGAGCACCCACAGACAAATGGCCAAGTAGAGTCTGCCAATCGGGTGTTGCTGAGAGGTTTGAAGAGAAGGCTAGAGAAAGCTAAGGGATCGTGGGCTGAGGAGGTACCCTGCATAGTTTGGGCGTACCATACCACCGAGCAGTCAGGAACACACGAGACCCCGTTCAGCTTGGTCTATGGATGTGATGCAATGATTCCAATTGAAATCCAGGAGAGCTCGCTGAGATTCCAGAACTTTGTGCCGGAAGACTCGAACGAAGAAAGAAGGTTAAATCTGGATTTACTGGATGAGGTCAGGGAGGAAGCAAGGGTAAAGGTTGAGGCAGTGAAAAGAAGGATTGAGCGAAGGTATAACTCGAAAGTGATGCCAAGGCAGTTTAGAGAGGGCGACCTAGTGATGAGGAAGACCCATCAGTACGAGATGGAGAACAAGTTATCGCCTAAGTGGACAGGACCGTTCAGAATAACCGAGGTGCTCGGGAACGGCGCCTACCGCTTAGAGACGTTAGAAGGAGAGGCGATTCCTCGCACCTGGAATGCCACACACCTCAAGTTATATTATAGTTAAAGCTTTGTAAGTAAAAACGAACATGAAGAGATTTACAAGCTTTCTGTTAAAACAGTTTGAAGGGGCCACTCTTTTTTCCCTAAGGAGGGTTTTTAATGAGGCCACCCAATAAAGAAGAGTTTTCAAAGTTTAAAGCTTCTAAGATTGCATGCTTGTTGTTTCGAAAGTTTTAGAAAAAAGACCTTATCACTCGTACGTGATTCAAGGCAAGTTCAAAGTTATGCTGCATGCTTTCTAAAATAAAAGTTTTAAAGTCCCCATCGCCTTTCGGCGATCAGCGACAGTAGTTCAAGTTTTAAAGTCCTCATCGTCTGTCGGTGATCGGAGGCACCAGTAATGATTAAAGACCTCAACGCTCTCGTGCGTCTTGAGGCAAGAAAAGAAAAAGACCTCCTCGCCTTTGAGCGAGTGCAGGCGAGAAAAGTAAAAGACCTCCTCGCCCTCGAGCGAGCGCAGGCGAGAAAGAGTAAAAGACCTCCTCGCCTATGAGCGAGCGAAGGCGAGAAAGGGAAAAAGTCCTCAGTGCATCCGGGGGGAGGAGATGTACACCCTGCGCAAGTTGAGGCACCAGATAAAGTGCTTCTCGCCTTTGAGCGAGTTCAGGCCAGATAAAGTCCTTCTCGCCTTTGAGCGAGTTCAGGCAAGAGAAAGTCCTTCTCCCCTTTGAGCGAGTTCAGGCAAGATAAAGTCCTTCTCGCCGTTGAGCGAGTTCAGGCAAGAGAAAGTCCTTCTCACCTTTGAGCGAGTTCAGGCAAGATGAAGTCCTCCTCGCCCTTGAGCGAGCGCGGGCGAGAATGAAAGAAGTCCTCCTCGCCTTGAGCGAGTGCAGGCGAGAAGAGATTGAAAGACCTCTCTGCACAAGCAGATAGAGGCAAGGTTAAAAGTCCTCAGTGCATCCAGGGGGGAGGAGATGTACGCCCTGGGCAAGTTGAGGCACCAGAAAAAGTCCTTCTCACCTCAGAGTGAGTTCAGGCAAGATGAACTGAAAGGTCAGGGGTGTTCGTGACCTTAAACGGCGGGAAGGGAAGGAAAACGCCTTTCCCCCTTTAAGTGAAACATCAATATTGACTTAGCAAGACCAGAAAAGCTTCCACGCTTGTAGGCGGTGTGAAGACAGATAAAATCCTTCTCGTCCTGAACGAGTTCAGGTATGGCGTGAAGGGTGAAAGAAGCTGAAAAGATAGCTAAGGTAGGTTCAAAGAGAACACCTCGCTATCCAGCTCATTGTTCTGAAACTCAGGGAGATAGAGAAGGATCCGAAAGGCGCCTCTACCCCCCAGATGAGGGAACAATAGTCAAGTTATGAAGGCAAAGAAAGTTCACATCGTCAGAACCCTACGACGATCAGAAGAGTTCCAGGCGATGATAGGGATAAGAGTCACTTTGCTGGGCAGATCAGGTAAACTGTATTGTGATACTAGTTTAAGTTAAAACCTGCTACCTAGTAAGTAACTTATTGCCTTAAGTTTGCAAGTTGTGTTAAATGTCATCGTTTGAGAATTAATAGTTGCTCAAATTTTACTTTGAGTTAACAGTTTGATAAATTGTTATAAGATTAACAGTTTGTTCAAGTTCAAAGCAGTGAGTGAACGGTTAAGCCCGAGTATCGCTGAGTTGATTTATTTGAGTAAGTTCTACCGGTTATGTTGATTAACCACACAGCGAGTAAGAAGTACTCAAAGAGAAGTATCAGAAAACAGTTTTCCAGCATTAAAAGTTATACAAGAGTGGCTTTCAAGTTTGAACACGAATGTGATCAAGTACATAAGCAGAAGAATTACATATAAAGTTTTTACAAACAAAAATGAGCGCCAAGTTTCAAAAAACAAGATGGTGGAGGGAGGCAGCTAGTCTTCAGAGGGCACGATCTTCCCATCCACCACTTCGTTGCAGATTGATACCATGGAGAGGTCGAGCTCAGCATATTGGCATGAGACTTAGTCCAAAGCAGCGTCGAACCCGGCGACAGGGACTTGGGCGGAGCTTTGCTCGAGCTCTTGTGCTTATTTCTTCAGCTCGTCGGTTTGTTTCTTCAGCTCTTCAGTTTCTTCACGAGCCCGAGCAAGTTCTTCAGCTGCCTTTTTGCCTTCATCCCGAGCCTGAGCCAGCTCTGCAGCAATCTTCGTGTTTTCCTCTCGAGCTTTGGCGAGCTCAGCCATGGTGTCGTCCCTCTCCTTTTCGACCTTTCCGAGGAGAACCTCCCGATGTGCCGACCTTTTTTCAAGGTTTTCCACCTTGGTCGCATCTGCTTTCATTGCAGCCTCCAAGTTGGCCACCTTGAGCCTGTAAGGTACAAGTTTGCTCTCCAACTCGATTTTCTCTTGAGCTTGGAGGTGCAGTTTTTGGCGCAGATCGGAGGCCTCCTTACGCGCGCCCCTTAGCTCAGCATCCATGGCGTCCTCCAGCCTTGAATGGTCGATCTCCGCCATCATCAGGTTGCAAGAGAGCTTCTCCGCCAACATCCTTATCAGGCGGTTTGACTCCTTAAGCGCTGAATTCTCATCTTGGAGCTTCTTGTTGGAGTCCTTCACAGCCTTCGATACAATTGAGGGGAGATCCTCTGCCATCATCTTCAGCTTGGCTGTGAAAGGCCCCAAGATCTCTTCGATGGAGGGTGGGAGGCTTGAGGTTATTGCTGGTGGAGGTGCTGGAGGAGCTTGGTGCTGACTTTCACCACCACCCTCTTGAGTTTGCAGAGCAAGGGGGGCTTCTTGGCGTGGTGGTGAGGTTGGAGATTCGATTATGAGTATTGGAGAGTTGTGAGCACCCTCGTCTCCTCCTGGTGCGGCCCCAGCAATAGAGGTGGTTGAAGGAGGACCCTCTCCAGCAGATACGAACGGCGTGGAGGCGCTTGGAGGGTTCTCTATGAAGTTGGGGTCGCTGCTTTCAACCAAGGGGGGTGCAGCAGCCAAGGGTGTTGCTTGTACTGGTTGTGTTGGAGCTGGAGGTGAGGGCGGTGTTGGTGTTGGGAGTGCAGGTGGTGAAGAGGGAGCCACCCTTGTTCTTTTGGTGACGAGGCCATCCTCAGTCGCCTCATCATCTTCCTCTTCTTGTACCACTTGAGGAGTTTTCCTCTTTGGTTTCCTCAAGATAAGCTTTTTCCTTTGAGGGGCGGGTAGTACCCTGGAAGAGGTTGCACCTCCGGGCAGCGTTTTGTCTTGAGTAGCAGCGATCGCCTCCACCGGGTTAGGCACGGCTTGGGAGCCCGCCGCTAGCTTGTGAGATCGGGCGATCGCCCTCAGTTCTGCTAATTTCCCTTTTCCCAACATATTATCTGCATGAGGCAAAGAACGGTTGAGCAATCAAAACAGAAGCAGATAATACAAGCATATTTATGCAGAGACAACATAAGCAATACATAGAGGGAAAGATCAGAGTCGACACAGAGTAATAGAATGCCAAGGTAGAGTGGGGAAGACGCTAAGTAAGGTATTAACTTGAAGTGAAGGACTTGGTGTGGAGGTAGGAGCTAACCTATGTGTATCTCGAGTTGGCTTTCGAAGAACTCGTAGGGAATGATTGAGGCAGTGGGGAAGGTGATGTTGGCGGCAGCTACACTCTTCCAGAAGAGGCAAAGGTCCTTGTCCAATTCCCCCATGTTGTCAGGGCTCCTTGGTCTTCTGAAGCTGTCCTTAGCGTCCTTATCCCCCTTATGTACCCAATATAAGGGGAAGCCGTCGAGCAGTGTAGGATCTTGGTCGTTTTGGCACACCTTCACGAACTTCCCCTTCCAGTCTTTGTAAGACTGCTGGAAGATTGAGAAGATGGATCTCCCAGCAATCCCGTTCAGACTGACCCAGAGGCGATCTCCAGGGTTTTTTGCCTCAAACAAGAAGAGAAAGACGTCGACTGAGGCCGGTAACAGTAGATGTGCACAAAGAATTTGGAATGCCCTTATAAACGCCCAGCTGTTGGGATGAAGCTGGGCGGGGGCGATATTGAGCTCGGTTAGCAGCTCTCTCTCGAAGCGGGTAAAAGGAAGCCTAAGCTTCACTTTCTTGAACACGGTGGTGTAGATGAAGCAGAATAAGTCGTCGTTGCTCCCCTTATCGTCTGCACAGACCGGTTCACCCGGGAAGCAGGGCAGCACGGCCACTTTGCTATCATGCTCTTTATGGAAGGAAAGGTCGGGCTGGTCTCCTTTCCTTAGTCGGTGCACGCCCAACTCCGTGTTTATTGAAGAAGTCTCTTTTAGCAAGGTTGGGGTGGCCCAAGGATAGAGTTCTTCATAGTCTCGTGGAGGAAGGGAAGCTCCTCCGGCGACTGGCGGAGTTGCCTGAGTGGGATTGGCATGAGAAGAAGCAGGCCTCTCAGCCTGGTTAGAAGGAGCACCAGAGGCTCGTGGAGGATTTGCCCCAGGAGCAACCCTACGCACTTCGAGTGGAGGGTTTCGTGACGAAGGAGGAGGGTTCGCGGTGGACTTCGTGTGAGCCATCGCAGGAACTGCAAAGGAAAGAGAAAGGGATGAAATGAGGACAACAGACACGACTCGATTGAGGAGGAAGAAGACAGGATGAGCGAAAAAGGGTTCGCTGGGATAAACGATACGAAGAACGAAGCTTTAGGTTACGAGAAAAGGAGAAAAGGAAAAAACAGCCCACAACGTATGCTCCAGACAGATAATGGATGATGCGAATCGGTTAAAATGCAGCAAGTATCAACAGAAGAAGTAAAAGGGGTACCTTTTTGTGGTCGGATGAGCGTTGAAGAGAGTTGGAGATTGAGAGAGTTGAGAAGCTTCGTGGTTCGCAGAGAAAAAACTTAAAACGCTTGAGAGTGAAGAAAGATGATGGAACAGTGGAAGCGCAAGGGTTTTAAGGGTTTTTCGAACGTTTTCGGAAGCGCAAACGACAGTTGAAGACGACCGTTGATGAAGCCACGTGTCGAGTGATGGAAAAAGAAGTTGGTGGAGCGTTAGAAAAAGCAGAGGGTACGGACGTACGGGAATCCGTACCAGCGCCACGTAGATCGACGATGACGTGACCTCTTAGTCTTTTCGCTGGTCAAGTCTCAGCTTAAGACTGGGGGGCTTGTGTACCGACCAGGTAGTCGGGAGTGATGACGTGGCAGCAAGCGATAATATAGGCGTGTTGAGCGGAACACCTGGCTGACAGAAGGGAAATACATCGGGAAGTCTCTGTAGTCGCCAATCGTTAAGTTGGCGTTCTCCGATCTCTAGCATACCTAACCGGCGGTCACCAGGCTTGTGTCATAGTCGCCGTATGTGGGCTTAGGCGACCAAGTGATCAGAGACCGCCGAAAGAGGGACATCGCCGAAAGATCAGGAAGGCTTGTTTAAGGCCTTCAAAGGGCACGAGTACGAAGGACGAAGTCATCAGATGATCATTCCCTAGCCAGAAGTTGAGGCAAGGGAGCAGTTTCCCAGAACATACATGATGTGCAAGTAAAGCAGATCGTGATAGGGGCAGGCGAGACCACAGAGAAGGTGTGCATGGTGACACCCCATGCTCGCCACTTAGAAGAGATCGCGCTCCAAGGCAGCTATGCACCGAGTTACTCCTTGCATGGGTAACTTAGTCGAACAGCCTGAAGAGTAGAAGTGACGCTCAAGTAGAGGACGCTCCAGATGGTGACACATGTACAGCTGGATGCGAGCCACGTGTCCAGAGGTGTAACCGTCAGGAGAGAGAAAGTGCTCAGGTATATAAGGAACTCTAACGAACTTCTGAGGTACGCGCGTTTAGAACACTTCTTTACGCTTTGAGAACACTTGAGTACGCTGAGAGAGCATTTGCACGGTTCCTTGAGTTTTAGCTTTTCTCTCTTATATTTTTGGTGATTCAGTCACTGACTTGAGCGTCGGAGCGCGATCGGCCGCAGCGGCGCCACTTTGTCTATTTCAGGTTCTTGAAGAGAATCGAGGTGTGAAGGACGGAAGCTAGCGTGGTGCAAAGCCGATCCAGAGGGAGATACCTTTGACGTGGCAAGACTCTTGCACTCGAGTCAACCGGCAGGATTAGTTGTTTTTCTGAGACAGCAAGAAAATGTTATTTTTCAAAACAAATAATTTTTCAAGGTGATGGGAAATGCATAATGAAATACATTCATACCTTTGCATTACCTCAAGCATGTTTAGAATCTCATTTGGTCTTATGAAGCCAAAAGCATAGGATGAACATATACAACTTAGTATACAAAGGATGAACATATGCAAGTTACTAAGCCTCTCATACCACACTGCCTTGGAGCTTGCTTGAGCCCATACAAGGCCTTTTTCAGCTTGCATACATGGTTAGGATGTTGATGATCTTCAAAGCCCGGTGGTTGTTCAACATCAACTTCCTCATTGATAATTCCATTGAGGAAAGCACTCTTATAATCCATTTGAAATGATTTGAATCCACTCAAACAAGCAAAGGCCAGCAACAACCTTACAACTTCTAATCTTGCAACTGGAGCAAAGGTTTCACCATAATCTATGTCTTCTTCTTGATTATAACCTTTAACCACAAGCCTTGCCTTGTTCCTTGTAATTACTCCAGATTCATCCAACTTGTTTCCAAAAACCCATTTGCATCCAATGATGTTCTCCACTGAAAGATCCCTTGGAATTCTCCATTCCTTTGGCATCTCTTCCTGTTGAAGAATTTCAACCGGTTGTTTCGCATAATCAATCGATTGTTTTTCTGGACAGGATTCCAGCTTCTCCAAGGTGATGTTCTGCTCATCTTCTTCTGCATAAACCTTTGTAGACCTTTGATCACTATGAATGATTTCATCAAACACAATATGGACAGTGATGGAAGAGGCCCCAACACCCAAAAGAGCGTCTAGGACCAACCTTGCATGAAAGGCAACCAAGAGAGCGTCTAGGACCAACCTTGCATGAAAGGCAACCAAGAGAGCGTCTAGGACCAACCTTGCATAGAGGGCACCCACAAGAAGCGTCTAGGCCACACAAGAAGCGTCTAGGCCACACAAGGAGCCTCTAAGAGAGTTGACATCCAAGAAGGGTGAGGTCCAAGAAGGCTACGGTTTCTAAATTCTGCAAATTAAGATTAAGGAGGAGTTAACCTAGATTAGCTACGGTTTCTAGAGGATCTCCACTAATCTAGCACATCCATGTGCAAGTTAGGAGGCCATGTGCACCCATGTGCCATGTGCTCCATGTGCCTCCATGAGCTCCTTCATTTGCATGTCATTTAGATTACATTTCATTTGTATTTGGCTCTTCAAATTCTAGCCCTCCAATCCTATATAAGGAGGTGCTTGGCTCTCATTTTGTAAGATTGAATAGAGTATTGTTATGCTGCCAAATTTGTGCCATACACTACTCCTTGTCTAGCATCTAGGTTTTAATCTTCACTTCATCACCTTCAAAGGGGCTGGGCGAACCTCCCCAATTCCCCACTCTCATGCACCTTGAAGGCACACATACTTCCTAGGAAGGCCTTGTTCCATCAACAACCATAAGCTTCCGCAAATTCACCCCAATTTCCACATAAGAGAAGAGCTCAATGCCATCATTTGGTATCATGAGCTATGGTCTTCAAGAGATAAGTATCTCTTTGTATTTTTCTTTTTGAGTTCTTCTTTCTCCAAGTTGTTCATCTTTATTCCAAGTTGTCTTGTTGTTTTTGTGTTTTAATATGATTTGAATTGTTGTTTATTCATTTCAATCGGTGGGTTTTGTTCAAAATTGTGCTTGAACATCTATTTTCAATTTTGTGTAGGATTCTTGATATCTTTGTGTTGTTGTTTTTTATTTTTAGGTATTTGAGTCTATTTGTTTTGATCCTTTGGTGCCTTTTTAATTTTAGTTTGAGTTCTTATTTGTGTGTTAGATCCACACAAATTCCATTACACTAATTCCATTGTGTTTTTGTTGGTATATCATTCAGTTTTTTGTTCCAGATTTCAGAATCCCCTGTTTTCACAAATCTGTTTTGGCTGTTTTGCTTTATGAAAATTAAATACATCATAAGAAAATTCTGAGCCTATGGATTTCACTAGATTGAGGTGTTAGCAAAAGAACAAAAAAAGAATCAGTTGAAGAAAGAAAAAGATAAATCTTACAAAAAAAGTGTGCAATCCTGACGCTACATCTGGCGGTTTTGAGCACTGATTTTAAAAAAAATATTAAAATTAATTGGTGCATGTGTTTGGAGTGAAACCAACGCCAAAAGTTTTTTAAGATCCTCATTTGTTTGTGTATCAATTTTCAGAAGCAAATACAAAAGATCCAGCTCATCATAAATCTTTAAAAGTCACGCATTCTTGACCACAATATTTTTCAGTGGTGTTGTTTTTGGTTTTTAAATCAAATCTAGTGCTATTCCTTAGGTTCCTTTTGTGTGCTATCCATTATTTGAGTGCCTTTTTATTTGCTTGTCTAATTTCATTTGAACTCTTTCTAGTTGTGTCACATTTAATTCCATTTGTGTGGAACTGTGTTTTCAAGTTAATTTGTTTCTTGCTTTCTTTCTTTGACCTCTAAGCTTTGTGGTGGATTAAATATCAATTGGTACTTGTTGAGTGGGAATTGACTTGAGGGGAGTCTAGCTTTGCTTAATAGGTGCTGGATTGAAGAATTTAATTACCTAATTCCAAGAGGATCAAAGGCAAGGGGCAGTAACAAACACATACTAAATACACCACACACCTTGGAAGGCCCAACAAAGAAGAAACAACAAAGGGAGTGCAATTAGAAAAAAAAAAACAAAGGGAGTGTCATTTAATTTCTTTGCAATTTAACTCTTGTTAATTACTTGTTAATCACGCAATTAGACGGTGAGTGTGTTTTCAAGGGCTCCAAGTGTCCAAGACGCCTCACCTAGGGCCAACTAGCTTAAACTTTCAAGCTTAGCATTTATTAATTGCTTTAATTACGCCAATTGCTTTTGTTTAACTTCTCTTAATTGCTTTTGTTTAGTTTTGTTTTAAGCTTTGATAATTTTTGCTTGGGTTGTTAGATAGCTTGCATTGTTTCTTGCATTAAAATTTTGATTTCTACATCCTCATTGTGTTTTAAGTGATTTACCTAAAGAAAGATTTGTGTGAAGATCTTGAAGGATAGTTTTTGGCTAAGGCAAAGACTTGGTATTTAAGTAGTCCACTGTGACTCACCTCTCATACCTGGAAAACTACCTTCATTAACTTTCCTCATCTTTCTTAAAGTAAAACATTTCTAAACACAAAGTTTTAGTCATGTCTTCTCACTCCTCAAAATCTCTTAAAAGTGATGTGAAATCCTTGAAATCTCTTTTAAAACAACTTTCCAAGGATATTCAATCAATTTCATCTAAACAATTGGAGAATGAGACCAAAACTAATGAATTGACTAAATCAAAGGATGAGAAGTCTCACATTTCAAAAAATTTACCTTCTCATGCATCTATCTCTAAAGATCATGATTCTTTTGGGGAGGGAAGCCTTAGAATAAATGATTATTATCAAGCACCCCCTAGAAGACATAGAAGAGATAGAAGAGAACAAGAAACCCCAAGAGAGGTTAGGGTAGACCTACCCCATTTCCATGGAAAAGAAAATGTAGAAGCTTGCTTAGATTGGGAAATGAGGGTAGAAAAATTGTTTGCTTCCCATAAAGTAAAGAAGGAAAGAAAGATACAAAAGAAAAGAGAGAAAGACGAAAGGGAAGCTAAAGAAAAAGAAAAAGAAAAGCCAAGTGAGGGGTGATGTGAATCTAGAAAGAATGAGGAATATCTTATAACACCCCTTACAAGCATATTAAAAATAGAAAATCAAGATAAAACCCTTGAGAAACAAAAGGCGTGGGAAAAGAGTGTTCCTTCCCACAAGGTCCTTCAACAAGAAAGAAAATTTAAAAATACCTTTGAAAACATGCTTCTTGTTGAAAAACCTAGCCTTACCTTTTGTGAAGGAACACTTGCAAGCATAGTCACAAAAGAAGAAACCTTAAAAGAGGCTTGCATTGATAAAGATGAAGTAGATTATTTCTCATATGTGCTAAGATATCACCAAGTGAAGGTCAAGTTATCTATAGGCATCTACAAAGACAAATTTTTATGTGAGCTAGTGCCTAAAGAAACTTGTCATGTCTTATTGAGACAACCATTGCAAAATGTAGAAATTCTCATAAACAATGGTTGTAACAACAAGACTACCTTTACACATAAGAGAAAAATTCTTCATGAAGGAGAACTCATGGGCCAAATTAGAGTTGATAAAACTCTAGAGCTTTTAAAAGGAAAACTTTTTTCACCCATGAGAAAGGAGGTTCAAAGACATTACCCTAGATACATTTCTTGTTTTAAAACTACACCTAAGGCAATGTCTCATGAACTCTATACTCCTTCACCTTTTTCAAATGATCCTTGGGAAGACACAAGCCTAAATTTCATATTAGAGCTTCCTAGGACAACAAAACGTTTTGATTCCATTTTCATGGATATGGATAAACTCTTCCTTAGAGAAGTGACAAGTCTTCATGATTTATCTTCAAACATAGTGTTGAATAGAGCTCCAAAATTTGAAAACCATCATTTGAGGATTCTCTTGGAAAAATTTGAAACTAAATTGTTCTTTTCAAAGTCTTATCATCCTCAAAAGAATGGTCAAAATAAAATTGAAAACATAACTCTTTCTACTATGCCTAGAGAAATCATGAGAGACATCCACAATTCTTGGGATGAGTATCCTTTTCCTATTGAGTATGCATACAATGGAGTAGTCCACAAGATTACTCATCTTTCTCCATTTGACGTTGTATGTGAACATAGTCCTCTTTCCCTTTTTAAGTTGTTACCACCTCCTAAAGGAATTATGCCTAAGGAAAAAGTAACTACTATTGGAGATTTTATAAAACATAAGAGGATTAGAGGACACATACAACCATCAAAAGGGAAATATTGTGAAAAGTTGCCAAAAACAAAAGAAAAACAAAAATGGCAACTTCACACAATTAAGTTTCCTCCAATTGCTCACACTAACTCATTTGTTTCGTTTCAAGATTCCCATAGATGGACATTTGATCCGGGAGGACTAACCATTGACGAAGCAAGAGGCTGCTATCCGAGATCAAATCTATAGATCTTCTCAAGAGGGAGGAGATGATGGACACCATCCAGCCACTTTCATCCCCCTAGTTGAAGAAAAAGCATTGGATTTGAGGATAAATCCTTTTCAAGAGGGAGGGGATGATGGAAGAGGCCCCAGCACCCAAAAGAACGTCTAGGACCAACCTTGCATGAAAGGCAACCAAGAGAGCGTCTAGGACCAACCTTGCATAGAGGGCACCCACAAGAAGCGTCTAGGCCACACAAGGAGCGTCTAAGAGAGTTGACATCCAAGAAGGGTGACGTCCAAGAAGGCCCAACAAAGTGTAGCTTAGTCTTATTTGTGGTGTAAATAGCATAGCCTTATGAACCTTTGTTTAAATTCTGCAAATTAGGATTAAGGAGGAGTTAACCTAGATTAGCTACGGTTTCTAGAAGCTCTCCACTAATCTAGGACGTCCATGTGCAAGTTAGGAGGCCATGTGCACCCATGTGCCATGTGCTCCATGTGCCTATATGAGCTCCTTCATTTGCATGTCATTTAGATTACATTTCATTTGTATTTGGCTCTTCAAATTCCAGCCCTCCAATCCTATATAAGGAGGTGCTTGGCTCTCATTTTGTAAGATTGAATAGAGTATTGTTATGCTGCCAAATTTGTGCCATACACTACTCCTTGTCTACATCTAGGTTTTAATCTTCACTTCATCACCTTCAAAGGGGCTGGTCGAACCTTCCCAATTCCCCACTCTCATGCACCTTCAAGGCATCCATACTTCCTAGGAAGGCCCTGTTCCATCAACAACCATAAGCTTCCGCAAATTCACCCCAATTTTCACAAAAGAGAAGAGCTCAATGCCATCAGACAGACTCCTCCACAGTTACAAGCCATCAACAACACCAGATTAGACTCTTTTTTCTTGAAGTTTGTTTACATAGGTCATGAATTTTGACTTGTCAAGAATATGAGTAAGGTGTATATTCTCTTGAACCATAAGCATTACTTTGATCATTCTTCATCATAGCACCTGTACTTGAAAGGTCCTGTAACACAGAGTTGATGCATATACAAGGCAAGTATAGCAGCAAGATAACAAGACACACACAAACCAATTTTCTGCATATACAACATTAGAAGAAAAACCAGAAAAATTGAAGTAGTCAAGTGCATTCAAGTGCAGAGAAGCGACAACATAATGCAACAGTTTTAAAGTTATCTTATACAACCAAATCAAGCATAAACAACTCCCCCTATTTGCTCTCACAAATAGAAAATGAGAAGGGTTGTACAAAGCAGAAATCAGAATGATAATATAGTAGACCAGCAATACAAACAATGTTGACATTTCAATAATAGAAAATGATATAGATCTTTCAAGAAAACAAATGGATATAATCTTTTATTATCAAATTCTGAGGCACATTCAATGTATATTTCTCCAAAAGCTAGATTTGAAAAAGAGAAATAGGTTTAATCGTGCATAAGCAAACTTGACAGCATTATACAGAGGTGCAGAGGAAAAGCAATCAGTTGTTTAGCAGAAATAATCGGTTGTTTTACTGTGACAACAAAAAGAACATTTTTCATAACCAAAAATTACCTTTTAAATTGATGAAAATGCAGTATGCAATTTGTTCATACCTTTGCACATAGAACCCCAATAGATTCACTCAAAAAGAAAACGTTGAGATGTTCATATGGTCACAAGACACACTTGCATAAATTGAGAAATGAAAACACACATACTCTCTTTATTCTTGAAGTTTCTCTTTTAAGCACCCACTATGCATGTGCCAAGATGTCTCTTGACTTTCAAAGAACCTTGCAAGACATATACAATTGAAAGTGTAGGTACAAAGATTGACTTTACTCTTGTCACTTTTCCCTTTGACAGTCATTCTTCAAGCCCAAAGGTGATTTTTGGTTGCCAAGGATACCTACAAGAGAGGATTAAGAAGCAAGATTTGGTCCCCTTATGAATTTGGGTCCAATGATGTTAGTAGGAACCTTAGAAACCTTAGGAACCCATTTCAAAATACCTTTAGGAACAAAAAACCTTCTTACTCTGCAGAATCTAATAGTGTGGCCCATTTTCATGCAGTAATGACAAATTTCAACCGGTTGTTTCGATAAAACAATAGGTTGTTTTTCAAAGAAACTTGAAAAGGGTTTTGAAACAGATTTGTTATTGCTGTTTGGATTAAACCCCAACTCAGCCTTGCCAAAAACACATTTTTGAGAAGCAAGAACAGTTTCAAGATTGGATTGGCCTTTGGAAAACTTGTCCATGGTTTTTGTACCATCCCGTACCCGGGTGTTGACAAAGTCAAGGTCAAAGTCAACGTAAAGGTCAAAGTCAACGTAAAGCAACGCCAAGGTAAGGCATCGCCCAGGTAAGGCGTCGCCTAGCAGGGCGTCGCCAAGATGGAATGGCACAAGGGCAAGGTGACCACAGCGCTGCTCCCCGATGCCCATGGGTAGGAAAGACCATGGAGGGGGCGACGCCGTGGGAAGGCCCCAAACCCTGGATAACCAGGGAACAGTAATAAAGAGGAGAGAAAGGTGGCTTCAAGGCCATAGTAACAACACCAGTGTAGGGCAGCCTGACTCGTGAAGTACCCCTGCCGCCCCAGAGACGCCTTTGGGACAGATACGACTCAAGAGGAAGGTCACGCCCAGGGCAGCCGGGTGCAGGGTACAAGAGGAAGGAAGATACGCTCTCAAAGTGAGTGACTAGATGATTGGGTGCATGAGTTAGCACCCAAAAAGTCGCCCCCAGATGGGGTCATGGCGTCGTGAGGCCCTCCACGTGTACGACGGCCAGGTCAGAATAGAAACACCCTTTAGTTAGGTGCCAGGTAATTAAAGTCATTCAATACAGTTTCCGTTTCGAGCGTTCAGGTACTATAATGTCTCCCAAGCGTTTCAACGTCTTAAATGCGCTACGTTTTCTAATTAGACGCTTTAATTGAGCGTGTTACGTTTGTGATTAAAAGCGCTTTAAGGCGCTTTAAATGCCTAGGCAGTTTAAATAGCAGAGAGAATGTTGGAAACGGGGTTGGACGTTTTGGCAAATTTTCCCAGAATACACTCCAGTTGTTTGCTCGAAGTCGTAGGGCTACGAACAAGGGACTGGAAAGAGGTTGTTTGCCAGAGCGAGAATACACACACAATACACAGTTCTTTTAACCACCTTCAGAGTGCCATACGCGGTGCTCAGATACGAAGGTGCCCAGTTTTGGTGTTTCTTGCTGGCTGACTTGAGCATCGGAGTGCAAACGGCCGCTAGGGCGCCCTCTTTGTCCTCTTTTTTGCAGGAATCCACAGGTAACCAGTGGGAAGTAGTCACTAGCTGACGGTTGAGGTCGCGCACGAAGACGTTCCAGTCAACCGGACGGAACAGTTTTTAAAAGATAGTGAACTTTCTTTTGAAGAGATTCACAATTTTCACAAAAGCTAGAATCACACTTGCAAGAAGAGTTTTTGTAAATCATTTCCAAACTTTCAAAATCTGTTTTTGAATGGTTCAATTCTTCTTCCAAAGTCTTGACTCGATTTTCCAACCAGTTGTTAAAACCTTTCAACCGATTGTTCAAAAGGGCCAACCTATTAGCTTCTTCATGAGTCTCATTCAAGGCCTCAAGAAGTTGGCTATAATTTTCAACATTAATGGAAGAGGTTGAACTTACACTGCTTGTGTCACTTTCTTGTCTTGTCATTTGACATAAATTTGCTTCTTCTTCGTCACTTAAATAGGAGCTTGATGAGTCATCATTATAAGCTCTTCTTGATTTTCCTTTCTTCTCATGCTTCTTGAAGTTTTTCCTCTTTTTGTTGGGACATTCAGTTTTAATATGACCCTGTTCACCACATCCAAAGCATGTATATTTGTTAGTGTTAAACTCAGTAGGTTTCTTGTTATCATACCTGTTGAATGAGTCACGTTTGTTGTTTCTCTTCTTTAGGGACTTGCTGAATTTCTTAAACAGCAACCTAAATGTTTCCTCTCCACTCTCATCACTTGAGTATTGACAGTTTTTGTTCCCAGCAGCTTGACTTGATCCAAATTCTTCTTTTGTCATAAGACAAACCTCTTTTCTGGATTCTGAAGAGAAAGATTCAACAAAAGATTCTTCTTTGTCCACCAAGGCACTCCTTGGATTCTTGTGATACTCTTCAAGGGTATTCCACATTTCTTTGGCAGAACTACATTCTGATACCTTGAGCAATTCATTAGAATCAAGTGCAGATACAATGATTTTCATAGCTACACAATCAAGATGTTCTCTTTCAAAAGAAACATTTTCAGATATAGGCATGAGATAGCTATTTGTAATAACATTCCAGATTTTTCTATCTATAGATTCAACAAAGAATTTCATTCTTATGCACCACAGTTCATAGTTCATACCACAGAACAAAGGTGGTTTGTTTAAACAGGCACCTTCCCCAAAAGAAAACTTTTCAGCCATTTAAAAAAGATTTAGGATCAAAACTTGAATATCTTTCAAGAACCAAGCTCTTGATGCCAATTGTTATAATATATGGCCTTAAACGAGAGCGAGGGTGAATTGTTTAAGAGGGATTTTTGCAAACTTTGAAGGTATAATGAAAATCAATGCTGAATTACAGAGAAAAGAATCAAGGAAACAAATACCCAAAACTGTTAAGATGATATCCGAAAAACAATCGGTTGTTTTGTCGAAACAATCGGTTGTTTTTATCAACAGTTTATAAAAAACAACTTAAAAATAGAATTTAAAGAGTTAAGGGTAAGAGATAAGAACACAAGAAATTTATACTAGTTCACTCTTACACCAAGAGCTACATCCAGTCCCTAGAAACCACTGGGTATTCCACTATGCAATCAAAACCAGATTACAAACACCACACACCAAAGTAGTGACCTTGAACCCCTCAAGAAACACACTACCTTTGGCAAACCACACCAAGAATGTTGATCTTGAACACCTCAAGAACACACAAAACTCCTTGGCAACACAATTACAGAAATACAATAATCAAGGAAGAAGGGAATAGCATACATCTAGGTATTACAAAGCTTAAAGTTCAGAATTACAACCCAATCATATTCCACACACTTAAGAATGATCCAAAGCTCTTTCAAATCTTGGAAAATATGTTTTGATAAACTCTTTCTGTTACTCCAAGATTAGGAGCGTAAAACCACCTTTATATAGACCAACCAAGTGGTCAAAAGCATTTCATAAAGGACCCAAGGTAGTTAGTGTACCGCCCTGGTAGTCGGAAGTGATGACGTGGCACCAAGCTACGGTATAGGCGTGTTGACAAGACGCCAGGTTGGCAGAAGGGAAGGAAGTCGGGGGGGGGGGCTCGTGTAGTCGCCAGTTATGAAGTTGGCGTGCTCCGATCTCCAGCATACCAGAACCGGCGGTCACCGGGTCAAAGATGAAGTCACCAGATGTAAACTCAGGCGACCAAGTGATTAGAGATCGCCAGAGCAAGCACATCGCCGAAGGTGAAGGTGGTGCAGATTATGAAGGCGGCCGACGAGACCACAGGGAAGGTGTACGAAGGCACCCTAACTCGCCAATCCCAGTAGAGATCGCGCTCCAAGTTAGCTATGCACTGGGCAGTACCATGCATAAGTAACTTAGCCAAAAGAGAGTCAGAAGCAGCGCCCAAGTCAAAGAGGCTCCAGATGATGGCACGTGTACGACTGGATGCGAGCCACGTGTCCAGGTGTGTAACTGCCAGGAGAGAGAAAGTGCCCAGGTATATAAGGGTTTCCCAACGAACTTCTGAGGTACGCACATTCAGATTGTCTTCTTTACGCTTGCGAGTTCTTGAGCATATTGGGAGAGAGAGAGAACTGGTTCACGGTTCCTTGAGAGTTCTTGAGTGTTACTCTTGAAGTATTTGGTGGTTCAGTCACTGACTTGGGCGTTGGAGTGCGATCGGCCGCAGCGGCGCCGCTCTGTTCTTTTGCAGGTTCTTGAGGTGGATCGTGACGAAGGACGGAGGTTGAAGCGGTGCACACGTCGATCCAAGTTTGACGAGGCAAATTCCAACGTTCTGGTCAACAGGCAGGATCATCAGGCGCCCACCGTGGGGCCGTGTAAAACCTGTTCCCATCCATAGCATGAGTTCTTGGAGGTTTTTGCAGTTTTCTGCGTGGTTGTGTGCTGGTGCAACCACCGTTCGCTGTTCATCTGAATTTTGTCGGTATTTTCGCGTTTTCCACCGTTCGTTTCGAGTTTTGTTCGGTGAGGTGAAGTTTTCTGCTCCTTACGCGAGATTTGTTCGGTGAAGATTTGAGTTCTTCGGTTTGTTTGGTTTCTCGTGGAAGAAGCGTTGGTTTCTGGTGGAGTTGCAGGTTTCTGTGGAGGTTTTCTGTGTTCTTGAGTTTTCTTGCGAAGTTTTGCGAAGTTCTGACCGATTGATCGCTGAATCGATCGTCGCTGAAGGAAGTGTTGTTCGTTGCATTCTGTGATTCGTCAAGTTTCATGAGAAAAATGAGAAGCAACCGTTCAAGTCCAGTTGCGCCCGTTGCTGCTGAAGGCGCCGCCGCCATGACCATGGCGCAGATGGTGGAGATTATGCGTTCGTTGCAGGCGAATGTGGAAGCCTCGCGCATAGAACAGGCGAGAATGCATGAGGACCTGGTCGCCTCTCGGGCCAGGAATGATGAGCTTAGCAAAGTGACTGAAGAGCTGCGTCAAGCTCTTCAGGAGCAGCGAGGGCGTCCTATTGCTGAAGAGGTCGCGCCGTCAACGCCGCCTCGTGTTTTTCCTATGCCTTTCGCTCAGGCGATTACTGACACGCCTATTCCTGCGAGTGTGGTACCTGTTAATGCTGTTTTTACCGGCGTGGAGGATCCTGAGGCTCATCTCACCACGTTCCATACGCAGATGATGCTGTCAGGAGGATAAGACGCCGTATACTGCAAGATGTTCGTGAGCACACTCCAGGGAACGGTGCTGGAATGGTTTGTGAGCCTGCCTACCGGTCACATTACCAACTTCCAACAGTTTTAAAAGATTTTCGTCGAGCAGTACATCATGAATAAGGCACCGCCCAGGGTGTCTTATGATTTGTTTGATATAAGGCAGTATCAGGGAGAGTCCCTCAGGGACTACCTGAATCGCTTTGGGGCGCAGATGGTCAGATCGCCGGCTAAAGATGAAGAAATGCTGGTCTACGCATTTAAGAAGGGCGTGCTGCCGGGACCATTTTGCGAAGCATTGATCAGGGCTCACCCTGCCACGTTTGCTGAGGTTAGGCGACTTGCGGTGGCCCACATTGCCGATGAGAGCGAAGTCGCCGAGAAGAGAGGGAGCGTGGCTCCCGCTAGGCCACGCGCCCAGACCAGGATCCAGCCACAGAGGGTACATTGCCGATGAGAGCGAAGTCGCCGAGAAGAGAGGGAGCGTGGCTCCCGCTAGGCCACGCGCCCAGACCAGGATCCAGCCACAGAGGGTGCTGGAGACAGCGGCGGCCAGAAGGGATCAGAGGACTCGCCATCCTTATGATCCCAGGAAGAACAAGGGTAGGGGCCAAGGGCGCCCGCAACCGGCACGCCGAGAGTACAATCGCCCGCCTAAGCACAAGTTTGTCATGGGATTGGCAGACCTGATCGCCATTCCCAACATATCAGCTAGGTTGAAAGCGCCCGAGAAGGTGGGCGACAAGGTGTTGGGACCAAAACCAGACGCCTGGTGTGAGTTTCACCAAGGCTTTGGCCACACCTTAGACTCATGTTTAGCTTTAGGATACCAGCTCGACGATTTGGTTAAGAGCGGGTTCCTAAACGACTATTTGCTGGATAGAAGGACGGGGGGCGCGTCGAGCTCCCAACCAGCAGGTGGAGAGGCTCAGCAGCACGAGATGCCTACACACGGGGAAATCCACACCATTGCAGGGGGTTTCTCGGGTGGTGGATGCACCGCATCACAGAGGAAGAGGTATGCAAGGTCTGTGATGACGGTGGATATGTTTGAAGACCACTCGCCGGAAGTGGACATTACGTTCACCAAGCAAGATCTTCGGGACGTTGTGCCTCATGACAACGATCCCATAGTCATCTCGTTGATCACAGCAGGAAGAAAGGTCCACAGGGTTCTGGTGGACCAAGGAAGCTCGGCAGACGTGATGTTCTGGCCGACTTTCACGCAGTTGGAGCTACCTCTTGATCAGCTGAGGCCCTATGGAGGGTGTTTGTATGGTTTCGCTGGTGACCAGGTGGAGGTCAGGGGGTACATAGAATTGAGGACTACGTTTACAGATGAGGCGGGTTCGAGAACGGAGAAAATCAAATACCTTGTTGTAAACGCTTCTTCAGCATACAACATCCTGTTGGGAAGACCCACGCTCAACAGGATAGGCGCTATACCGTCGACCCGGCACATGAAAGTGAAGTTGCCGTCTATGGAGGGGGTGGTGATCACCATCAAATCCGATCAGAAGGAAGCGAAGAAGTGCTATGAGAATAGCCTGAAAAACAAGAGATCGGTGAGTTACGTGACAACCACCCCGCCTCCTGGTGTGAAGCCCAGATCGACGGTAATGGAAGAGACTGCCGTAAGAGACGTGGTGATGGTGAATGCTGAGCTGGGGGAGGGGAACGCTGGTCTGGAGGAAGAAGAGGCGAGGAATCGCCCTGAGGAAGCGAGAGAGCTGGGAATCGCCAGGGCGGTGATCGCCAGAGAAACCAGGCCAAAACCCGTCGAGCAGTGGCTCGAGAGAGAGATCAGAGGAAAGATCTTCAAGCTGGGAAGATCCCTGGAGGTCGAGCTCCAGGACCAGATGGCCAAGGTGATAGAGCGGCATCTGGATGCGTTTGCATGGTCCGCTTCGGACATGCCCGGGATCGATCCCGATTTCTTGTGCCATCATTTGGCGATGGACAACTTGGTGAGACCAGTGCGACAAAGGAGGAGAAAGTTCAACGAAGAGAGGAGGCAGGCGATCAGGGACGAAACCCAGAAACTCCTCGCTGCAGGCCACATTAGGGAAGTCCAGTACCCTGAATGGCTGGCAAATGTCGTGCTGGTGAAGAAGAGTAATGGGAAATGGCGCATGTGCGTCAATTTCACCGATCTGAATAAGGCTTGCCCAAAGGATTCATATCCTTTACCAAGCATAGACGCCCTGGTGGATAGTGCTGCAGGGTGTAAGTTGTTGACTTTCCTGGATGCCTTCTCGGGGTACAATCAGATCAAGATGCATCCCATGGATGATGAGAAGACTGCCTTCATGACCGAGAGATCGTGCTACTGCTACAAGGTGATGCCGTTTGGGCTGAAGAACGCGGGGGCCACGTACCAGAGGTTGATGGATCGAGTACTTGCACCGATGCTGGGAAGGAATGTGCAAGCGTACGTAGATGACATGGTCGTGACCTCGCCAGAGAAAAGCAAGCACGTTGCAGACTTGGAGGAATTGTTCACGACGATCGCCAAGTTCAGGTTGAAGCTGAATCCAGAGAAATGCATCTTTGGCTTGGAGGCTGGAAAGTTCCTGGGATTCCTCTTAACTGAGAGAGGAATAGAGGCCAACCCGGATAAGTGTGCCGCCATCTTGGCGATGAGAAGCCCGGCCACTGGGAAGGAAGTGCAACAGCTCACAGGTCGGATGGCCGCCCTATCTCGCTTCGTGTCAGCTAGCGGAGAGAAGGGCCATCCCTATTTCCAGTGTTTAAGGCGCAATAACAAGTTTGCCTGGACGAAGGAGTGTGAGGAAGCCTTCGTCAAGCTGAAGGAGTATTTGGCGAGCCCGCCGGTTTTGTGCAAACCACTGGTGGGAACCCCTCTCAGGTTGTATTTTGCTGTAACTGAGAGGGCGGTGAGTGCGGTGCTCGCCCAGGACCAGGATCAGGCTCAAAAGCCTATTTATTTTGGTAGTAAGGTGCTGCAGGGCCCAGAAACGAGATATCAGGCCCTGGAGAAGGCTGCGCTGGCTGTGGTATTTTCGGCGAGGAGGTTGCGCCACTATTTCCATAGCTTCACGATACTGGTGATGACTGACCTGCCCATCCAGAAGGTTTTGAAGAAGCCCGACGTTGCGGGAAGAATGGTGAAGTGGGCAGTGGAGCTGTCGGAGTTTGATATTAAGTATGAGCCCCGAGGTCCGATTAAGGGACAGATTTTCGCAGATTTCGTGGTCGAGCTCTCATCTGAGGCGACACGAGTTGAAGGGGACGACTTTCGTTGGGTGCTTTCAGTGGACGGATCGTCGAACCAGCAGGGTAGTGGTGCTGGAGTCATCTTGGAAGGACCCAAGGGCGTGCTGATTGAACAATCTTTGAGGTTTGCCTTCAAGGCCAGCAACAATCAAGCAGAATATGAGGCGCTGATCGCCGGAATTTTGCTGGCCAAAGAGATGGGAGCTAGGGTACTGATGGCTAAGAGTGACTCGCTGCTAGTCACGGGGCAAGTAACAGGCGAGTTCCAGGCTAAAGATCCACAAATGGCGGCTTACCTGGAGTATGTGCAGGAATTGAAGAGTTCCTTTGCCTCCTTTGAAGTGGTGCATGTGCCCAGAGAGCAGAATGCCCGAGCTGACTTGCTGGCTAAGCTCGCCAGTTCGGGCAAGGGGGGTAGGCAGAGGACGGTGATTCAAGAAACTCTGAAGATGCCGAGAGCATTTGTAGCAGATCACCTGGTTCTTCAGATAAGCAGGTCGACGGAAAAAGCGGCAAGAAGTCACAGGTTTTTGACGCAAGAAAGATTGAGATCGCCGAGAATTAGAGCATGTCGAGGAGAGAAGGAGAACATGACGCAGGTCTGCGCTACCCATCAGCCAGACACCTGGATAACACAGTACAAGCGGTGCCTGACAGATGGCCTTCTCCCGCTGGATCCGACAGAGGCTAGGAAGATAAAGAAAAATTCTAGCAAGTACACAATGATTGGTGGCGAGTTGTACAGGTTTGGGTTCACTCACCCACTCCTGGAATGTGTGCATGGCGAGAAATGCACGAGGATTATGGCAGAGCTCCATGAAGGGATATGCGGAAGCCACGTCGGGGGTCGAGCTCTGGCCGCAAGGACTCTCCCTGCAGGTTACTACTGACGATCGATGAGAGAAGATTGCAAGAAGTATGCCCAGTGTTGCAAACAGTGCCAACAGCACTCCGATTGGCACAAGGCGCCTCCCAAGGAGTTGAAGTCGATTTACAGCCCTTGGCCGTTTCATACTTGGGGAATCGACATCCTGGGACCATTCCCGCTGGCGATCAGGCAGATGAAGTACTTGGTGGTGGCGATTGAGTAATTCACCAAGTGGATCGAAGCAGAACCAGTGGCCCAGATCACCGCACACAAGATCGAAGGTTTCGTGTGGAAGAACATTGTGTGCCGGTTTGGTGTGCCCAAGCGCCTGGTGTCGGACAATGGGACTCAGTTTGCAAGTCACCTGTTGAAGAAGCTGTGCGAAGGGGTGGGAATTCAGCAAGTGTTTGCATCCGTCGAGCACCCTCAGACAAATGGCCAAGTAGAGTCAGCTAATCGGGTGTTGCTAAGAGGTTTGAAGATAAGGTTAGAGAAAGCCAAAGGAAGCTGGGCTGAGGAAGTACCCCGCAAAGTCTGGGCGTACCACACCACCGAGCAGTCAGGAACCCATGAGACCCCGTTCAGCTTGGTCTATGGGTGTGACGCAATGATTCCAGTGGAGATCCAGGAGAGCTCGCCGAGATTCCAGAACTTCGTAGAGGAAGACTCGAATGAGGAGAGAAGGTTGAACCTGGATCTACTGGATGAGGTCAGGGAAGAGGCGAGATTAAAAGCTGAGGCGGTGAAGAGAAGGATTGAACGAAGATATAACTCGAAGGTGATGCCGAGACAGTTCAGAGAAGGCGACCTGGTGATGAGGAAAGCCCACCAGTACGAGATGGAGAATAAGCTGTCGCCTAAGTGGACGGGACCGTTCAGAATAACCGAGGCGCTCGGGAACGGCGCCTACCGCTTAGAAACATTGGAAGGAGGGGCGATTCCTCGCACTTGGAACGCCACGCACCTCAAGTTATATTACAGTTAAGAACTTTGTAAGTAAAGACAAACACGAAGTTATATTACAATGTCTCTGTTAAAACAGTTTGAAGGGGACACTCTTTTTTCCCTAAGGAGGGTTTTTAACGAGGCCACCCAATAAAGAGGAGTTTTCGAAGTTTAGGTTGTTTTAGATTGCATGCTTGTTGTTTTCCGAAAGTTTTGAAGAAAGACCTTGTCACTTATATGTGATTTAAGGCAAGTTAAAGATATGTTGCATGCTTTCTAAAAAGTTTCTAAGTCCTCATCGTCTTTCGACGATCGGAGGCATCAGTTAAAGTTAAAGTCCTCATCGTCTTTCGGCGATCGGAGGCACCAGTTAAAGTTAAAGTCCTCATCGTCTTTCGGCGATCGGAGGCACCAGTTAAAAGACCTCAACGCCCTCGCGCGCTCTGAGGCGAGATAAAGACCTCCTCGCCGTCAAGCGAGTGCAGGCGAGGAAGAGTGAAAAGTCCTCAGTGTTTCTGGGGGCGAGAAGATGTAACCCCTGGGGCAATGTAGAGGCACCAGTGAAAAGTCCTCAGTGCTTCTGGGAGCGAGAAGATGTAACCCCTGGGGCAATGTAGAGGCACCAGCGAAAGTCCTCAGTGTTTCTTGGGGGGAGGAGATGTAACCCCTGGGGCAATGTAGAGGCACGATTTAAAGACCTTCTCGCCTATGAGCGAGTTCAGGCGAGTTAAAGACCTTCTCGCCGATGAGCGAGTTCAGGCAAGATAAAATCCTTCTCGTCTCGAACGAGTTCAGGTATGGTGTAAAGGGTGGAAGAAGTTTGGAGGGTGGCTAAGGTAGGTTCGAAGAGAGCGCCTAGCCACCCGGTCTCTTGTTCTGAAGCTCAAGGAGGTAGAGAAGGATCCGAAAGGCGCCTTTACCCCCAGATAAAGGAACAATGGCCAAGGTATGAAGCCAGAAAGAAGCTGATATCGCCAAGAGTCTTTGGCGACCAGGAAAAGTTCAAGCAGTGGCAAGAAAGTTAACGACCTGTTTTGATGAAGCAGGTCGGGTTAGCGGTGTCTTAAGCCATTAGTTGAGTTAAAGTTCGTTGTTTGAAGAGTGATTTTACGCTAAGGTTCATTGCCTTGAGATTACAAGTTGTTAGAGTGATTGCTATTCGAAATCGAAGTGGTTCGAAGCAGTTAAGTATATGATCACGCTTACGAAATCGCTAAGTTAATTTCTTGAAGCAAATTGTGCAAGGAGAGATAAAGCAGACAAAGGAGTTGCAAGAGGAAATACAAAGACCTTATCATTAAATGAACATCAGTTTGTCATAAAGTAAATATCAGTTCAGGGCACATGTACAGAAAAAGAAAAAGTTCATTACAATCATATGAAAGGAGAAAGCACAAAGGTAGTGGATGGAGGGAATCAATCAGTCTTCAGCAGGAACAACCTTCCCATCCACCACCTCGTTATTGAGGGACACCATGGTAAGATCTAGATCGGGGAACAAGCAGGCAAACTGTTCCCGTGCGGCCTCGAATCCAGCAGCAAGAATTTGGGCAGAACTCAGATTAAGTTCTTCGATCTGTTTCTTGAGTTCTTTAATTTGTTTCTTCAGCCCCTCGTTCTGCTGCTCCAACTCTTCAGCTTGCTTCTTGAGTTCTTCTTTGGTTTCCTGAGCTTGAAGAAGGTCTTCAGCAACCTTCTTGGATTCTGCCTGCACCTGGCCCAGTTCAGCGGCGATCTTCCCTTTTTCTTCGTTGGCTTCGGCAAGCTTAGCCATGGTGTCGTCCCTCTCCTTCTCCACCTTTCCCAGGAAGACCTCCCGATCGGCTGACCTTTGTTCGAGTTTCTTCACCTTGGCGGCGTCAGTTTTAATCAAGGCCTCCAGGTCAGCCACTTTGACGCGATAAGGTACTAGCTTGCTCTCCAGCTCAATTTTCTCTTGAGCCAAAAGCTGCACCTTATGGCGTAGATCAGTGGCCTCCTTGCGCGCCACCCGGAGCTCGGTGCTCATTGCATCTTCTACTCGGGAGTGCTCGATCTCGGCGAGTGTCAGATTGCAGGATAACCTCTCCGCCTCAATCCTTATGGAGTTATTCTCAGCTCGGAGTGTGAAGAGGTCGTCCTGGAGCTTCCTGGTGGAGCTCTCCACAGCTTTAGATATAATGGCGGGGAAATCCTCCGCCATCATCTTTAGTTTTGCTGAGAAGGGCTCCCACATCCTCGAGACCTCAAGAGAGAGGTTTGCTTGTGGAGGCACCGGGTGGGCTTGTTGTTGGTTCTCGCCGCCACCTTCTTGACTTGGTTGCTCAGCGGGTGCTTCTTGGCGTGGTGGCGACGTCGGGGATTCAGTAATCAGAATTGGAGAGTTGTGGGCACCCTCATCCCCGATTGGTGCAACGTTTGCGGTTGAGGCATTTGAAGGAGGACCCCCTCCAGCTGATACATAAGGCGTTGAGGCGCTCGGGGGGTCCTCCATGAAGTTAGGCTCGGCGGCCTCAACCACAGGAGGCGCAGATGCCAAAGGAATCGCTTGGACTGGCGAGGCGGGAGCTGGTGGAGGAGGCAATGTTGGAGGCGGAGTGGGTGTGGATGGCGGTGTTGATGTTGGAAGAGGGGGTGGAGCAGATGGTGAAGAAGGCGCCACCCTCTTCCTCTTGGTGACAAGGCCATCTTCCGTCGCCTCATCATCATCCTCTTCTTCTTCCTCGTGGACTACTTGGGGGGCTTTCCTCTTTGGTTTCCTGAGGATAAACTTTTTGCGTTGGTTGGCGGGTTGGACATCGGGGGGAGTTGGGCCTTTGGGTGGCGATCTTCCCTGTGCGGCGGCGATCTCCACCATAGAGTTTGGCACGGTTTGGGAACCCGATGCCAACCCGTGGGTTGGGCCGAGCGCCCTCAGCTCAGCAAGTTTGCCCTGGCCCAACATACGATCTGCATAATGCAGAGATACATGAGTTAGCTCAGAGAATTGCAAAGATACATGGGTTAGTTCAGAAGAAAAGGTAAACACATAAGGCAGTAGGCAGCAAAAGCAGATAAATGGTGCCGAAAATAAAACCAAAGTCTTGCGCACAACGCACAAGACGCTCAGAAACAGTTAACAGAGGTAATGTCAAAATAAAGACTTAGACGTTGAGGTGAGTTCTAACCTATGCGAATTTCGAGTTGATCTTCGAAGAACTCGAAGCAGATGAGCGTGGTGGTGAGGAAGGTAATGTTGGCGTCTGCCACACTCTTCCAGAAGAAGCATAGGTCCCTGTCCAAGGCACCCATGCTATCAAGACTCCTTGGCCTCCTGAAGCTGCCTTTGGACTCTTTGTTCCCCTTGTTTACCCAATACAAGGGGAAACCGTCGAGCAGAGAAGCGTCCTTGTCATTGGGGCGCACCTGGACGAACTTGCCCTTCCAGTCTTTGTAGGATTGCTGGAAGATCGAGAGGATCGACCTCCCAGCAATCCCGTTCAAGCTCACCCACAGGCGATCTCCGGGGTGCTTGGCTTCAAAAAGAAAGAGGAAGACGTCCACTGACGCTGGCAGCCCCAAGTGGTCGCACTTTATCTGGAAGGCCCGTACGAACGCCCAGCTGTTGGGATGGAGCTGGGCGGCGGCGATGTCGAGCTCGGTGAGGAGCTCCCTTTCAAAGCGAGTGAAGGGAAACCTAAGTTTCACCTTCTTGAACAAGGTGGTGTAGACAAAGCAGAACAACCCGCCGTTGTTCCCCTTGTCGTCGGCGCAAACTGGTAGGTCGGGGGGGCAAGGTAGCACCGTCATTCTGTCGTCATGCTCCTTGTGGAACGATTGGTGAGGCTCATCCCCTTTCGTCAGTCGAAGAACCGCCCCAGCAGAGTTTACTGAGGAAGTTTCCTTCAGCAAGGTCGAGGTGGCCCATGGGTATAGTTTTTTGAAATCTGGAGAAGGCACGGAGGCTCCTCCGGCGACGGGTGGAGTGGCCTGAGCCAAGTTGGGGCGGGAGGGTGCAGGCCTCTCAGCCTGAGAAGAAGAAGCACCACGTGCTCGCGGTGGGTTGTGTGCTTGTGAGGAGGGGTTTCGTGACGAAGGAGGAGGATTTGGGGTGATCTTTGAGCGAGTCATTGCGGAAGCTGCAAAGGAAGAAGAAAAGAAAAGGTGATCAGGACTCGCAGAGGCTGACTCGATCATGAACGAAGGGTGAAAAAACGAACGAACGAAGGTTTGTTGTAACGAAGACGAAGCCCTAAGTTACGAAGAAGGAGAAATAGAAAAAACAACCCACAACGTATGCACCAGACAGTTAAAGGATGATGCGAATCGGTTAAAATGCAGGAAAAACCAGCAGAAGAAGGAAAGGAAGTACCTTTTTATGATCGGAAGAGTGATGGAGGAGGTTGGTGATTCAGGAGGTTGAAGAACGTTGAGAGCTTTTGCAGAAGAGAGTTGGAGCGTCTGAGAATACGAAGAAAGTGATGGAACAGTGGAGCGAAATGGGTTTAAGGGTTTTTCAAAATGGGTTTGGGAAGCGCAAACGTTAACTGAAGGTAACCGTTGATGAAGCCACGTGTCGAACGATGGGAGGAGTGTTTGGTGGAGCGTCAGAGAAGCAGAAAGTACAACCGCTTGGAATTCTGCGCCAGTGCCACGTAGATCGGTATTGACGTGACTCCTTTAGTCTTTTCGCTGGACAAGTCTTCGCTTAAGACTGGGGGGCTTGTGTACCGCCCTGGTAGTCGGAAGTGATGACGTGGCACCAAGCTACGGTATAGGCGTGTTGACAAGACGCCAGGTTGGCAGAAGGGAAGGAAGTCGGGGGGGGGGCTCGTGTAGTCGCCAGTTATGAAGTTGGCGTGCTCCGATCTCCAGCATACCAGAACCGACGGTCACCGAGTCAAAGATGAAGTCGCCAGATGTAAACTAAGGCGACCAAGTGATTAGAGATCGCCGGAGCAAGCACATCGCCGAAGGTGAAGGTGGTGCAGATTATGAAGGCGGCCGGCGAGACCACAGGGAAGGTGTACGAAGGCACCCTAACTCGCCAATCCCAGTAGAGATCGCGCTCCAAGTTAGCTATGCACTGGGCAGTACCATGCATAAGTAACTTAGCCAAAAGAGAGTCAGAAGCAGCGCCAAAGTCAAAGAGGCTCCAGATGATGGCACGTGTACGACTAGATGCGAGCCACGTGTCCAGGTGTGTAACTGCCAGGAGAGAGAAAGTGCCCAGGTATATAAGGGTTTCCCAACGAACTTCTAAGGTACGCACGTTCAGATTGTCTTCTTTACGCTTGCGAGTTCTTGAGCATATTGGGAGAGAGAGAGAACTGGTTCACGGTTCCTTGAGAGTTCTTGAGTGTTACTCTTGAAGTATTTGGTGGTTCAGTCACTGACTTGGGCGTTGGAGTGCGATCGGCTGCAGCGGCGCCGCTCTGTTCTTTTGCAGGTTCTTGAGGTGGATCGTGACGAAGGACGGAGGTTGAAGCGGTGCACACGTCGATCCAAGTTTGGCGAGGCAAGTTCCAACGTTCTGGTCAACAGGCAGGATCATTTAGGATCATTTAAAACATATTAAAACCGCTTAACAGAATTCTGTTAAGGTTTTCAGGAAAACAATCGGTTGTTTTGTTGAAACAATCGATTGTTTTGGTTAGACAGCAAAGTCAACCAATTTTTCAAAACCTTTTCAAAAACTGCTAAGGTAAAACAACCTGTTGAAATTTTGACAGCTTTTTAGAAAACACATCTTTTCAAAAGGTTAAAGATTCAAATGAACTTGGATCAACTTAAGTAGTGAATTAAAAGGTTTCAAACAACTAGACAACACACACACACCCAGCAGCAGGGTCTTCAAGCTTTCCTCTTGGATTTGGAGACATCAAAACATCTTGTTCAACACAATTCTCTTTATGCACTGGGCAGATTGACTTCTTCTGCATTTTTTTTGCAAAATTTTTCTTCTCTTCTTCTTCTATGAGTGCAACTAACTTTGTAGGGTTTTGACATGTTATTCAGCTCATTCTTCCACATTTCTATGCAAAATGCATGCTTAATATACTATGAATTTTACTACATTTTGACCCTTATCAACTCCACGTTGGAGGTTTGTTTGCCACGTGACAAAAGTGTTAATGTCGTCTGCTTAAAAGGATCTATTTGAACATATAGCTATATAGACAAAGTGGGCCTAGATAGTACCTGAAATTGGTTGTACAATTGTTTATGTGTTAGTTGCCTCCTCGCTCCTCACTTCAAGTCTCCTCCTTTAATTGTTGGTGCTCGGTTAGGGTTGACCTGAAAAAGGTACTTCGACGATCAAGTAAGTATTTTGTCTTAAGAGTGTATAGTGAAAGCTGATTAAAGCATACCTTACACCTCTATAGAGGGTTTATTTATAGTTTTTATTCATGGACCTTTTTTGTGATGGATCGAATCTATCAAAAATCAATGTTAACTGATTTCTAGCATGACCCCTAATTTCTAGGGATGTATATTGTTATATTGGTATATTTGAAAAATATCTTTAATAATATCTTCCACTAAATCAGTGTTAGCTTATTTCTCGGGATGTCACCCGAATTCGGTGGGACGTGATCACGATTGGTAGGGAGTTTCCATAATTTTCATTGTTGTCATTTATTGAGCGCCTTTAATGTATATTAATATTAAGGCAGTCGGTCAATCACCGAGACCGAGTGACATGGCTTGTCTGGTACTGACTGGTATGCTTTCCCCTTAGGCTCGAGGAACGTTTACTTCAAAAGAGTCTAGATGTGATTGTTGGGTGCTTCAAGGTATGAAGTGACTTCGTATCCTTCTTTGATTACTGACTAAACGAACTTATTGCTTTTGATATTTTCAGTAGTTGTTTGAATGCCTCTATTGACACTTGTATAGTTTTAACAATGTATGTCGAACGATGGTTAGGACTAAGCTTCTTTGGACGCCACTCGGGCTTTTGAAGTGCTTTACAATTTTGAATTTCGAGTATATGCTTGAATCAATATAACTTAAATAACCTAAGTCTTTAACAAATTGAATGTCAACTTGATGCTTGAATCAAAATAATTTAAATAAGTTGAGTCTTTAATAGACTAAATGTAAACTAATACCTGGATCAATATGATTTAAATAAGCTATGTCAAGCTTTACATAGGTTAAACACCGGATGGGCATTGAGGATTGTTGTTTTAAGACAGTTTCCTTAATCGAAGCAAACTTTATTTTAATTGTTCGGGAGGGATTGCCTCAGGGGCAAAGCTTCTTTAGCCAAAGGGTGTAGATATAGGATATCAGTAGGGATTGTTGTTTTAAGGAAAAACTTCCTTAACCCTATCAGTGCATTACACGTTCGTTCGGGAAGGTTGATCGAAGAGTTCGTTCGTTCGGGAAGGTTGATCGAAGAGTTCGTTCGGGAAGGTTGATCGAAGAGTTCGTTCGGGAAGGGCTGTTAACTATTAAGCAAGTTGCCTTGGCCAAAGAGTTGCATAGTTTGGTAAGGGTCGCTAGATGTTAAGCGGCTGCCTTTACCGAGTAGTTATCAGTCGGTAAGGGTTGCTAGTAGTTAAGCAACTGCCTTAACCGAATAGTTGCATAATTTGGTAAGGGTCACTAGTTCTTAAGTTGCTTCCTTGACAGAGTAGTGTTAGAATTGTAGGGCTAAACAAGAGGGGGGGTGAATTGTTTTTGAAAAATTTTCGCATGTATTGAAGATAGAGTGAAAAGCTGTGAAGAATTAATCAATGGAAAATTTGTCTAGCCAAATATAAAATTGTTTTTAAGCTTGATGCAGAAAATCAACCTGTTGTTTTTACGAAACAACCGGTTGTTTTTATCAGCAGTTTATAAAAGCAAAGTTAAAGCAGTTTAAGGAGTGTAAGGATAGGGAGATTCACACAGAATGTTTATACTGGTTCACTCAACACTTGAGCTACATCCAGTCCTCAGAAACCACTAAGAATTCACTATGTAATCAACCCTAGATTACAAGCTACACACACCTAGAGTGATGATCTTGAACCCCTCAAGAACACACACCACTCCTTGGCAAAAACCATACCAAGAATATTGATCTTTGTTGAACTCGAAGGTGATGCCGAGACAGTTCAGAGAAGGCGACCTGGTGATGAGGAAAGCCCACCAGTACGAGATGGAGAATAAGCTGTCGCCTAAGTGGACGGGACCGTTCAGAATAACCGAGGCACTCGGGAACGGCGCCTACCGCTTAGAAACATTGGAAGGAGGGGCGATTCCTCGCACTTGGAACGCCACGCACCTCAAGTTATATTACAGTTAAGAACTTCGTAAGTAAAGACAAACACGAAGTTATATTACAATGTCTCTGTTAAAACAGTTTGAAGGGGGCACTCTTTTTTCCCTAAGGAGGGTTTTTAATGAGGCCACCCAATAAAGAAGAGTTTTCGAAGTTTAAGGTGTTTCAGATTGCATGCTTGTTGTTTTCCAAAAGTTTTGAAGAAAGACCTTGTCAGTTATATGTGATTTAAGGCAAGTTAAAGATATATTGCATGCTTTCTAAAAAGTTTCTAAGTCCCCATCGTCTTTCGGCGATTGGCGGCATCAGTTAAAGTTAAAGTCCTCATCGTCTTTCGGCTATCGGAGGCATCAGTTAAAAGACCTCAACGCCCTCGCGCGTTCTGAGGCGAGTTAAAGACCTCCTCGCCGCAGAGCGAGTGCAGGCGAGGAAGAGTAAAAAGTCCTCAGTGCTTCCAGAGGAGAGAAGATGTAGCCTCTGGGGCAATGTAGAGGCACCAGTGAAAAGTCCTCAGTGTTTCTGGGGAGGGAAGATGTAACCCCTGGGGCAATGTAGAGGCACCAGCAAAAAGTCCTCAGTGTTTCTGGGGGAGAGAAGATGTAACCCCTGGGGCAATATAGAGGCACCAGTGAAAAGTCCTCAGTGTTTCTGGGGGAGAGAAGATGTAACCCCTGGGGCAATGTAGAGGCACCAGCAAAAAAGTCCTCAGTGTTTCTGGGGGAGAGAAGATGTAACCCCTGGGGCAATGTAGAGGCACGAGATAAAGACCTTCTCGCCGACGAGCGAGTTCAGGCGAGTTAAAGACCTTCTCGCCGACGAGCGAGTTCAGGCGAGTTAAAGACCTTCTCGCCGATGAGCGAGTTCAGGCAAGATAAAATCCTTCTCGTCTCGAACGAGTTCAGGTATGGTGTAAAGGGTGGAAGAAGTTTGGAGGGTGGCTAAGGTAGGTTCGAAGAGAACGCCTAGCCACCCGGTCTCTTGTTCTGAAGCTTAGGGAGGTAGAGAAGGATCTGAAAGGCGCCTCTACCCCCAGATAAAGGAACAATGGCCAAGTTGTGAAGGCAGGAGGAAGCTGATACCGCCAAGAGTCTTTGGCGACCAGGGGAAATTCAAGCAATAGCGAGAAAGTCAAGACCCGTTTTGATAAGGCAGATCAGATGAGCGGTGTGTTAAGCCATTAGTTGAGTTGAAGTTCGTTATTTGAAGAGCGATTTTACGCTAAGGTTCGTTACTTTGAGGTTACAAGTCGTTAGAGTACTATTGTTCGAAAGCTGATGGTTCGTAGCAGGTAGCATATAATCGCGCTTACGGAGTTACTAAGTTAATTTCTTTGAAGTAAATTATACAAGAAGAGATAAAGCAGACAGAGAAGTTATAAGAAGAAGTACAAAGACTTTATCATAAAGTACGATCAGTTCAAGGTACATATACAGAAAAAGGGAAAGTCAATTACAATTATGTGTAAGGAAAAAGCATAAGAATCGTGGATGGAGGGAAGCAATCAGTCTTCAGAAGGAACAACCTTCCCGTCCACCACCTCGTTGTTGAGAGATACCATGGAAAGATCCAAGTCGGGGTACAAGCAGGCGAACTGTTCCCGGGCGGCCTCGAATCCAGCAGCGAGAATTTGGGCAGAGCTCAGCTCAAGTTCTTCAATCTGTTTCTTTAGCCCCTCGTTCTGCTGCTTCAGCTCTTCAGCTTGTTTCTTGAGTTCTTCAATTGTTTCCCGAGCTTGAAGAAGGTCTTCAGTAACCTTCTTGGATTCCGCCTGCACCTGGGCCAGCTCTGCGGCGATCTTCCCGTTTTCTTCGTTGGCTTCGGCGAGCTTGGCCATGGTGTCGTCTCTCTCCTTCTCCACCTTCCCCAAGAAGACCTCCCGATCGGCTGACCTTTTCTCGAGGTTCTTTACCCTGGCGGCGTCTGCTTTGATCAACGCCTCCAGGTCAGCCACTTTGACGCGATAGGGTACCAGCTTGCTCTCCAGCTCGATCTTCTCTTGAGCCAAGAGCTGCACCTTATGGCGTAGATCGGTGGCCT
The DNA here is from genome assembly GCF_000499845.2 of Phaseolus vulgaris. NCBI lineage: Eukaryota > Viridiplantae > Streptophyta > Magnoliopsida > Fabales > Fabaceae > Phaseolus > Phaseolus vulgaris. The sequence goes on along the minus strand of NW_027174122.1, from coordinate 49,925 downwards.
CCTTGCGTGCCACCCGGAGCTCAGTGCTCATAGCATCTTCCACTCGGGAGTGATCGATCTCGGCGAGCGTTAGATTGCAGGATAACCTCTCCGCCTCAATCCTTATGGAGCGATTCTCCGTTCGGAGTGTGAAGATGTCATCCTGGAGCTTCTTGGTGGAACTCTCCACAGCTTTGGATATGATGGAGGGGAAATCCTCCGCCATCATCTTCAGTTTTGCTGAGAAGCGCTCCCACACCCTCTTGACCTCAAGAGAGAGGTTTGCTTGTGGAGGCACCGGGGGGGCTTGTTGTTGGTTCTCGCCGCCACCTTCTTGAATTGGTTGTGGAATGGGTGCTTCTTCGCGTGGTGGCGACGTCGGGGATTCAGTGATGAGGATTGGAGAGTTGTGAGCACCTTCATCCCCGACTGGTGCAGCGTTTGCGGTTGAGGCGTTTGAAGGAGGACCGTCTCCAGCTGATACATAAGGCGTGGAGGCGCTCGGGGGGTTCTCCCTGAAGTTAGGCTCGGCGGCCTCAACCACAGGAAGTGCGGACGCCAGAGGAACCGCTTGGACTGGCGAGGTGGGAGCTGGTGGAGGAAGCAGTGTTGGAGGCGGAGCGGGTGTGGAAGGTGGTGTTGATGTTGGAGGAGGAGGTGGAGCAGATGGTGAAGAAGGCGCCACCCTCTTCCTCTTGATGATGAGGCCATCTTCAGTCGCCTCATCGTCTTCTTCTTCTTCCTCATGAACCACTTGAGGGGTTTTCCTCTTTGGTTTCCTGAGGATAAGCTTTTTGCGCTGATTGGCGGGCTGGGCCTCGGAAGGAGTTGGGCCTTTGGGTGGCGATCTGCCCTGTGCAGCGGCGATCTCCACCACTAAGTTTGGCACAGTCTGGGAACCCGACGCCAACCCGTGGGCTCGGGCGAGCGCCCTCAATTCAGCTAGTTTTCCCTGGCCCAACATACGATCTGCATAATGCAAAGATACATGGGTTAGCTCAGAGAAAAAGATAAACGCACAAGTCAGTATGCAACAAAAGCAGATAAGTGGTGCAGAAAATAAAACCAAAGTCTTGTGCACAACAGACAAGACGCCCAGAAACAGTTAGCAGAGGTAATGTCAAGGTAATGACTTAGACGTTGAGGTGAGTTCTAACCTATGCGAACTTCGAGTTGATCTTCGAAGAACTCGAAGGAGATGAGCGTAGTGGTGAGGAAAGTAATATTGGCGTCTGCCACGCTTTTCCAGAAGAAGCACAGATCCTTGTCCAAAGCACCCATGCTGTCAGGACTCCTTGGCCTCCTGAAGCTTCCCTTGGACTCTTTATTCCCCTTGTTTACCCAATACAAGGGGAAGCCGTCGAGCAGCGAGGCGTCCTTGTCGTTTGGGCACACCTGGACAAACTTGCCTTTCCAATCTTTGTAGGATTGTTGGAAGATAGAGAGGATCGACCTCCCAGCAATCCCGTTCAGGCTCACCCACAGGCGATCTCCCGAGTGTTTGGCTTCGAAAAGGAAAAGAAAAACGTCCACTGACGCTGGCAACCCCAGATGGTCGCACATGATCTGGAACGCCCGCACGAATGCCCAGCTGTTGGGATGAAGCTGAGCAGCGGCGATGTCGAGCTCGGTCAGTAGCTCCCTTTCAAAGCGAGTGAAGGGAAACCTAAGTTTCACCTTCTTGAACAGGGTGGTGTATACGAAGCAGAACAACCCGTCGTTGTTCCCTTTGTCGTCGGCGCACACTGGCATGTCGGGGGGGCAAGGTAGCACCATCATCTTGTCGTCATGCTCCTTGTGGAACGACAGGTGAGGCTCGTCCCCTTTTTTCAATCGAAGAACTGCCCCAGCAGAGTTTACTGAGGAGGTTTCCTTCAACAAGGTCGGGGTGGCCCATGGGTATAATTTTTTGAAGTCGGGGGAAGGAACGGAGGCACCTCCGGCAACTGGTGGCGTAGCCTGAGCCAGGTCAGGACGGGAGGTTGCAGGCCTCTCATCCTGGGAAGAACAAGCACCAGGTGCTCGTAGGGGGTTGTGTGCTTGAGATGAAGGGTTTCGTGACGAGGGAGGAGGATTTGGGGTGATCTTTGAGCGAGCCATCGTGGAAGCTGCAAAGGAAAAAGAAAAGAAAAGGTGATCAGGGTTCGCAGAGGCTGACTCGATCGTGAAAGAAGGGTGAAAAACGAACGAACGAAGGTTCGTTGTAACGAAGACGAAGCCCTAAGTTACGAGAAAGGAGAAATAGAAAAAACAGCCCACAGCGTATGCACCAGACAGTTAATGGATGATGCGAATCGGTTAAAATGCAGGAAAAATCAGCAGAAGAAGTAAAGGGAGTACCTTTTTATGATCGGAAGAACGATGAAGGAAGTTGAGGATTCAGGGGGTTGAAGAGCATCGTGAGCTTTTGCAGAAGAAACTTGAAGCGTTTTAGGAAACGAAGAAGTGATGGAACAGTAGAAGTGAAATGGGTTTAAGGGTTTTTCGAATGGGTTTTGGAAGCGCAAACGACAATTAAAGGTAACCGTTGATGAAGCCACGTGTCGAGCGATTGGAAAAGTGGTTGGTGGAGCGTCAGGAAAGCAGAAAGTACAACCGTTTGGAATTCTGCGCCAGCGCCACGTAGATCGGTATTGACGTGGCTTCTCTAATCTTTTCGCTGGACAAGTCTTCGCTTAAGACTGGGGTCTTGTGTACCGCCCTAGTAGTCGGGAGTAATGACGTGGTGTCGAGCTATTATATAGGCGTGTTGGATGGGACACCTGGTTAGCAGAAGGGAAGGAGGTCGGGGGGTTTGCGTAGTCGCCAGTTATTAAGTTGGCGTGCTCCGATCTCCAGCACACCAGAACCGGCGGTCACCGGGTTAAAGATGAAGTCGCCAGATGTAAACCCAGGCGACCAAGTGATTAGAGATCGCCGAAACAAGGACATCGCCGAAAATGAAGGCAGATAGACATTTCCCAGCTGGCCAGAGGATGAGGTCGGGGGACAGCTTGCTTGAGCATGCACGGTGAAACAGGTGGTGCAGATCATGAAGGCGGCCGGCGAGACCACAGGGAAGGTGTGTACGAAGGCACCATAACTCGCCAATCCAGAAGAGATCGCGCTCCAAGACAACTATGCACTGAGTAGTATCATGCATAAGTAACTTAGCCAAAGGAGAGTCAGAAGTAGCGCCCAAGTCAAGGATGCTCCAGATGATGGCACGTGTACAGCTGGATGCGAGCCACGTGTCCAGATGTGTAACTGCCAGGAGAGAGAAAGTGTCCAGGTATATAAGAGTTTCCAACGAACTTCTGAGGTACGCACGTTCAGATTGTCTTTGTACCGCCCTGATGGTCGGGTATGATGACGTGGCATCCTGCTACAGTGTAGGCGTGTTGACAAGGCGCCAGGTTGGCAGGTAGGGAGGAAGTCGGGAGGCACGTGTAGTCGCCAGTTGTTGAGTTGGCGTGTTCCGACTTCCAGCTTACCAGAATAGGCGATCGCCAGGATGAAGATGAAAGTCGCCAGATGTAGACCCAGGCGACCAAGCAGTCGGAGATCGCCAGAACAAGCACATCGCCGAAGATGAAGGAGAAGCAGATTATGAAGGCGGCCGGCGAGACCACAGGGAAGGTGTATGAAGGCCCTAACTCGCCAGTTCCAGTAGAGATCGCACTCCTAAGTTAGCTATGCACTGGGCAGTACCGTGCATAAGTAACTTAGCCAAAATGAGAGCAGAAGCAGCGCCAAATCAGGGAGCCTCCAGATGATGGCACGTGTACAGTTGGATGCAAGCCACGTGTCCAAGTCTGTAACTGCCAGGAGAGAGAAAGCCACCAGGTATATAAGAGTTCTTAACAGACTTTCTGAGGTACGCACGTTCAGTTCATACACTTTACGCTTGCGAGTGATAGAGCTGATTGTGAGAGAGGATTTGCACGGTTCTCGTTCTTAGTATTTGGTGATACCGTCACTGACTTGAGCGTCGGACTGCGATCGGCCGCAGCGGCGCCGTGTCGTTTCTTTGCAGGTTCTTGAAGTAGATCCCGAAGAGGAACGGAGGTGAGAAGCGGTGCGCACGTCGATCCTTTGACGAGGCATTCTCCAGCGTTCCGGTCAACAGGCAGGATCATCAGGCGCCCACCGTGGGGCCGTGTAAAACTTGCTCCCATCCACAGCGTGAGTTCGTGGAAGTTTTCGAGGTTTTCTGCGTGGTTGTGTGCTGGTGCAACCGTCGTTCGCAGTTTCTTTGAGTTTCGTTCGGTGAATCGGCGTTTTGTACCGTTTGTTTGGTTTTCGATCGGTGGAGTAAGGTCTTTTGTTGCTTGCGCGCAATCTGTTTGGTGGAAGTTCGAGTTCTTTCGCTTGTTTGGTTGTCCGCGGGGGAACGGTGGTTTTTGGTGAAGTTGTGGTTTTCTTCGAAGGTTTGCGGTGTTCTTGAGTTCTTGCGCAGTTTCTTGAGTTTTCTCCGATTGATCGCTGATTCGATCGTGGTTGAAGTGTTGTTTGCTGTATTCCTGTGGTTCGCTGAAGTTAATGAGAAAAATGAGAAGCAATCGTTCCAGTCCCGTGGCGCCTGTCGCTGCTGAAGGCGACGCCGCCATGACCATGGCGCAGATGGCAGAGATGATGCGCTCGTTGCAGGCAACTGTGGAAGCCTCGCGCGTAGAGCAGGCGAGGATACATGAGGACCTGGTCGCCTCTCGCGCCAGGAACGAGGAGCTCAGCAAGGTAACTGAGGAGCTGCGTCGAGCTCTTCAGGAGCAACAAGGACGTTCTTCTGCTGAAGAGGTGGCGCCGTCAACGCCACCTCGTGTTTTCCCAATGCCTTTTGTTCAGGCGATTACCGACACGCCAATTCCCACGAGCGTGGTTCCGGTTAAGGCTGTTTTTACCGGCGTGGAGGATCCAGAGGCTCATCTGACCACGTTCCACACGCAGATGATGCTGTCGGGAGGGTCAGACGCCGTCTACTGCAAGATGTTCGTGAGTACGCTCCAGGGAACGGCGATGGAGTGGTTTGTGAGCCTGCCTAACGGCCACATAACCAATTTTCAACAATTCTCAAAGATCTTCGTTGAACAGTACATTGTGAATAAGGCACCGCCCAGGGTGTCCTATGATTTGTTTGATATAAGGTAGTACCATGGGGAGTCCCTCAGAGACTACCTCAATCGCTTCGGAGCGCAGATGGTCAGGTCGCCGGCCAAGGATGAAGAAATGCTGGTCTATGCCTTCAAGAAGGGCGTGCAGCCAGGGCCATTCTGCGAGGCCTTGATCAGGGCTCATCCAGCGACGTTTGCTGAAGTCAGGCGACTTGCGGTGGCCCACATCGCCGACGAGAGTGAAGTCGCCGAGAAGAGAGGCAGTGTGGCTCCCGCCAGGCCACGCGCCCAGACCAGGATCCAGCCGCAGAGGGTGCTGGAAACGGCGGCGGCGGCCAGAAAAGACCAGAGGACTCGCCATCCTTACGACAGGAGAAACAAGGGAAGAAGCCAAGCGCGCCAACAACCAGCACGCCAACAACCAGCACGCCGGGAGTACAATCGCCCGCCAAAGCACAAATTCGTCATGGGACTAGCGGACCTGATCGCTATCCCTAACATATCTGCTAGGTTGAAGGCGCCCGAGAAGGTGGGTGACAAGGTGTTGGGGTCAAAGCCGGACGCCTGGTGCGAGTTCCACCAATGTTTTGGCCACACCTTGGACTCGTGTTTGTCTTTGGGGTATCAGCTCGACGATCTGGTTAAGAGCGGGTTCCTAAATGACTATCTGCTGGATAGAAGGACAGGGGGAACGTCGAGTTCCCAGCCAGCAGGTGGAGAAGCCCAGCAACACGAGATGCCTATCCATGGGGAGATCCACACCATTGCAGGGGGTTTCTCAGGTGGTGGATGCACCGCATCGCAGAGGAAAAAGTATGCGCGATCGGTGATGGCAGTGGACATGTTTGAAGATCACTCGCCGGAAGTGGACATCACGTTCACAAAGCAGGATCTTCGGGACGTTGTGCCTCATGACAACGATCCCATAGTTATTTCGTTGGTTACGGCGGGAAGGAAGGTCCACAGAGTTCTGGTGGACCAAGGAAGCTCGGCAGACGTGATGTTCTGGCCGACATTCACGCAGCTGGAATTGCCCCTTGACCAGCTAAGGCCCTATGGAGGGTGCTTATATGGGTTCGCTGGCGACCAGGTGGAGGTCAGGGGGTACATTGAGCTGAGAACCACGTTTACAGATGAGGCTGGGTCGAGGACGGAGAAAATCAAGTACCTCATCGTAAACGCCCCTTCAGCATATAACATCCTGTTGGGAAGGCCCACTCTTAACAGGATAGGCGCCATTCCGTCGACTCGACACATGAAGGTGAAGTTGCCGTCCATGGAAGGGGTGGTGATCACGATCAAGTCTGATCAGAAAGAAGCGAAAAGGTGCTATGAGAATAGCCTGAAAAACAAAAGATCAGTGAGTTATGTAACAACCACCCCACCTCCCGGGGTGAAGCCCAGACCGCCGGTAACAGAGGAGGCCGCCGGAAGGGATGTAGAGATGGTAGACGCTGAGCTAGGGGAGAGGAATGCTGGCCTGGAGGAGGAAGAGGCGCGGAATCGCCCCGAGGAAGCAAGGGAACAGGGAATCGCCAGGGCGGTGATCGCCAGAGAATCCAGGCCCAAACCTGTGGAGCAGTGGCTCGAGAAGGAGATCGGAGGGAAAATCTTCAAGCTCGGAAGATCTCTGGAGGTCGATCTCCAGGACCAGATCGCCAAGGTGATTGAGCGGCATCTGGACGCGTTTGCTTGGTCCGCTTCGGACATGCCAGGGATCGATCCCGACTTCTTGTGCCATCATCTGGCGATGGACAACATGGTGAGACCGGTGCGACAAAGGAGAAGAAAATTCAATGAGGAGAGGAGGCAGGCGATCAGGGACGAAACACAGAAACTCCTCGCTGCAGGCCACATCAGGGAAGTCCAGTACCCTGAATGGTTGGCAAATGTCGTACTGGTGAAGAAGAGTAACGGGAAATGGCGCATGTGCGTCGATTTCACCGATCTGAACAAAGCTTGCCCAAAGGATTCGTATCCTTTACCAAGCATTGATGCCCTGGTTGATAGTGCTGCAGGGTGCAAGCTGCTGAGTTTCCTGGATGCCTTCTCGGGCTATAATCAGATCAAGATGCATCCCATGGACGAAGAAAAAACAGCCTTCATGACGGAGAGGTCGTGCTACTGCTATAAGGTGATGCCGTTTGGGCTGAAGAACGCGGGGGCCACGTACCAGAGGTTGATGGATCGAGTACTTGCACCAATGCTGGGAAGGAACGTGCAAGCCTACGTCGATGACATGGTCGTGACCTCGCAGGAGAAAGGCAAGCACGTTGCAGACTTGGAAGAATTGTTCACGACGATTGCCAAGTTCAAGTTAAAGCTCAACCCGGATAAATGCATTTTCGGCGTGGAGGCTGGAAAGTTTTTGGGTTTTCTCTTGACTGAAAGGGGGATAGAAGCTAACCCAGACAAGTGTGCCGCCATCTTGGCGATGAGAAGCCCAGCTACGGTGAAAGAGGTCCAGCAGCTAACAGGTCGGATGGCAGCCCTATCTCGCTTCGTGTCAGCTAGCGGAGAAAAGGGACATCCCTATTTTCAGTGTCTGCGGCGCAATAACAAGTTCGTTTGGACGAAAGAGTGCGAGGAGGCTTTTGTCAAACTAAAAGAGTATCTGGCGAGCCCGCCGGTTCTGTGCAAACCGCTGGCGGGAATCCCTCTCAGGTTGTATTTCGCTGTGACTGAGAGGGCGGTGAGTGCGGTGCTCGCCCAGGATCAAGATCAGGCCCAGAAGCCTATTTATTTTGTGAGCAAGGTGTTGCAGGGCCCAGAAACGAGATATCAGGCCCTGGAGAAGGCTGCGCTGGCTGTGGTGTTTTCGGCGAGGAGGTTGCGCCACTACTTCCACAGTTTCACAATACTGGTGATGACTGACCTGCCCATCCAGAAGGTCTTGAAGAAACCCGACGTTGCGGGAAGGATGGTGAAGTGGGCGGTAGAGTTGTCAGAGTTTGATATTAAGTACGAGCCCCGAGGCCCGATCAAAGGGCAAATCTTCGCAAATTTTGTGGTCGAGCTCTCATCAGAGGCGACGCGGGTTGAAGGAGACGATTTTCGTTGGGTACTCTCGGTGGATGGATCGTTGAACCAGCAGGGTAGCGGTGCTGGAGTCATATTGGAAGGGCCCAACGGCGTGCTGATTGAACAGTCTTTGAGGTTTGCCTTTAAAGCCAGCAACAATCAAGCAGAGTATGAGGCGCTGATCGCCGGGATTTTGCTGGCCAAGGAGATGGGAGCTAGGGTGCTGATGGCTAAGAGTGACTCGCTTCTAGTCACAGGGCAAGTAACAGGCGAGTTCCAGGCTAAAGATCCACAAATGGCGGCTTACTTGGCGTATGTGCAGGAATTGAAGAGTTCCTTTGCCTCCTTTGAAGTAGTACATGTGCCCAGGGAGCAGAATGCCCGAGCTGACTTGCTTGCTAAGCTCGCCAGCTCAGGCAAGGGGGGTAGGCAGAGGACGGTGATTCAAGAAACTCTGAAGACGCCGAGGGCATTTGTAGCAGATCACCTGGTCCTTCAGATAAGCAAGTCGACGGAGAGAGCAGCGAGAAGCCATAAGTCTTTGACGCAAGAAACTCTGAGATCGCCGAGAATTAGAGCATGTCGAGGAGAGAAGGTGGACGTGATGCAGGTCTGCGCCGACCGTGAGCCAGACACTTGGATAACACAGTACAAGCGGTGCTTGGCAGATGGCCTCCTCCCGCTGGATCCAACAGAAGCTAGGAAGGTAAAGAAAAATTCCAGCAAGTACACATTGATTGATGGCGATCTGTACAGGTTTGGGTTCACTCACCCACTCCTGGAATGCATACACGGCGAGAAGTGCACGAGAATTATGGCAGAGCTCCACGAAGGTATATGTGGAAGCCACGTCGAGGGTCGAGCTCTGGCCGCGAGGACTCTCCGTGCAGGCTACTACTGGCCATCCATGAGAGAAGATTGCAAGAAATATGCCCAATGTTGTAAACAATGCCAGCAGCACGCCGATTGGCATAAGGCACCTCCCGAGGAGTGGAAGTCGATCTATAGCCCTTGGCCGTTTCATACTTGGGGAATCGACATCCTGGGACCTTTCCCGCTGGCGATCAGGCAAATGAAGTACTTGGTGGTGGCGATTGAGTATTTCACCAAGTGGATTGAAGCAGAACCAGTGGCCCAGATCACCGCACACAAGATCGAAGGTTTTGTATGGAAGAACATTGTGTGCCGGTTTGGAGTGCCTAAGCGCCTGGTGTCAGATAATGGGACGCAGTTTGCAAGCCACCTGTTGAAGAAGCTTTGCGAAGGGGTTGGAATTCAACAAGTGTTTGCATCCGTCGAGCACCCTCAAACAAATGGCCAGGTGGAATCAGCTAATCGGGTGTTGTTGAGAGGTTTGAAGAGAAGGCTTGAGAAAGCCAAGGGAAGTTGGGCTGAGGAGGTGCCCCGTATAGTCTGGGCGTACCACACCACCGAGCAGTCAGGAACCCATGAGACCCCATTTAGCTTGGTCTATGGGTGTGACGCCATGATTCCGGTGGAGATCCAGGAGAGCTCGCCGAGATTCCAAAACTTTGTAGAGGAAGACTCGAATGAAGAGAGAAGGCTGAACCTGGATCTGCTGGATGAGGTTAGGGAAGAGGCGAGGATGAAGGCTGAGGCGGTGAAGAGGAGGATCGAGCGAAGATACAACTCAAAGGTGATGCCAAGGCAGTTCAGAGAAGGCGATCTGGTGATGAGGAAGGCCCACCAGTACGAGATGGAGAATAAACTATCACCCAAGTGGACTGGACCGTTCAGAATAACCGAGGCGCTCGGGAACGGAGCCTACCGCTTAGAAACGCTGGAAGGAGGGGCGATCCCTCGCACCTGGAACGCCACACACCTGAAGTTGTACTATAGTTAAGAGCTTTGTAAGTAAAGACAAACACAATGTTATATTACAATGTCTCTGTTAAAACAGTTTGAAGGGGGCACTCTTTTTTCCCTAAGGAGGGTTTTTAATGAGGCCACCCAATAAAAGAAGAGTTTTCGAAGTATAAGGTGTTTTCAGATTGCATGTGTGCTATTTTCAAAAAGTTTTGAAGAAAGACCTTGTCATTTGTACATGATTTAAGGCAAGAAAAGATATATCGCGTGCTTTCTAAAAGGCTTTAAGTCCTCATCGTTTTTCGGCGATTAGAGGCACCAGTTAAGTTTTAAGTCCTCATCGTTTTTCGACGATTGGAGGCACCAGTTAAGTTTTAAGTCCTCATCGTTTTTCGGCGATTGGAGGCACCAGCTAAGTTTTCAAAGTCCTCATCGTCTTTCGGTGATCGGAGGCACCAGATGAAAGACCTCAACGCTCTCGCGCGTCCTGAGGCATGTAAAAGACCTCCTTGCCGTCGAGCGAGTGCAGGCGAGAAAGAGAAAAAGTCCTCCGTGTTTCTGGGAGCGAGAAGATGTAACTCCTGGGGCAATGTAGAGGCAAGTTAAAGACCTCCTCGCCGTCGAGCGAGTGCAGGCGAGAAAGAGGAAAAGTCCTCCGTGTTTCTGGGAGCGAGAAGATGTAACTCCTGGGGCAATGTAGAGGCAAGTTAAAGACCTCCTCGCCGTCGAGCGAGTGCAGGCGAGAAAGAGAAAGGTCCTCAGTGCATCCAGGGGGGAGGAGATGTACACCCTGGGCAAGTTGAGGCACCAGATAAAGTCCTTATCGCCGTTGTGCGAGCTAAGGCCAGTTAAAGACCTCCTCGCCGCCGAGCCAGTGCAGGCGAGAAAGAGAAAGGTCCTCAGTGCATCCAGGGGGGAGGAGATGTACACCCTGGGCAAGTTGAGGCACCAGATAAAGTCCTTATCGCCGTTGTGCGAGCTAAGGCCAGTTAAAGACCTCCTCGCCGCCGAGCGAGTGCAGGCGAGAGAAAGAAAAGGTCCTCAGTGCATCCAGGGGGGAGGAGATGTACAGCCTGGGCAAGTTGAGGCACCAGATAAAGTCCTTCTCGCCGTTGAGCGAGTTCAGGCGAGTTAAAAGACCTTCTCGCTTACGAGCGAGCATAGGCAAGATAAAATCCTTCTCGTCTCGAACGAGTTCAGGTATGGCGCAGAGGGTGGAATAAGCTTGAAAGGTGGCTAAGGTAGGTTCGAAGAGAACGCCTAGTCAACCGGTCTTTTGCTCTGAAGTTCAGGGGGGCAAAGGAAGATCCCAAAGGGCGCTTCTACCCCAGATAAAGAAACGATTGCCAAAGCATGAGGCTAGGAAAAGCTGATGTTACCAAGGGGTCTTGGCGATCAGGAAGAGTTTAAACGACGGCGAGAAGGTTGAAAGACTTGTTTGATAAAGCAGGTCGAGTGGGACGTTGTTTGAGCCAATGATTGAGTTACAGTTCGTTGCTTAAAGGGTATTCTTGCAATAAGGTTAGTTGCCTTAAGAATACAAGTTGTTTAAAGTGATTATTGCTTAAGTTTGAATTGGCTCGAGGCAGTTACGTCAAAAGTCGCGTTTGCAAAATCACTAAGTTAAATCCGACAAAGTTAAACATGCAAAGAAGGCTAAAGCGCTTAAAAGGAGTCAGGGGAGAGAATATCCAGGCTTTGTGATTGAAATGAGTATCTGTTCAAAACACATATGCACGAGTTTTTATTACAAGGTATATACAAGGGAAATTATAAAGTAGCAGATGAGGTGGAGTTGATTAGTCTTCAGCAGGAACGACCTTTCCATCTACTACTTCGTTGTTCAACGACACCATGCTGAGGTCGAGATCGGGGAATAGGCATGCGAATTGTTCCCGAGCGGCTTTGAATCCAGCAGCCAGAATCTGAGCAGAATTTAGCTTAAGTTCTTCAATTTGCCCTTGAAGTTCTTCAACCTGTTTCTTGAGCTCCTTGTTCTGCTGCTCCAGCTCTTCAACCTGTTTTCGGAGTTGTTCGTTGGTCTCTTGAGCATGGAGAAGGTCGTCAGTAACCTTCTTGGATTACGTTTGAGCTTGGGCCAACTCGGCAGCCATCTTTCCTTTCTCCTTGTTTGCCTCGGCGAGATCAGCCATGGCGTCGTCCCTCGCTTTTTCTACTTGCCCAAGTAGCTTCTCGCGGTCGATCGACCTCTGCTCCAGTTTTTGCAGCTTGGCGGCGTCAGCTTGAATGTGAGCCTCCAGGTCGCTCGCCTTGGTGCGAAGAGGCACGATTTTGCTTTCCAACTCGACCTTCTCTTGGGCAAGATCGTGAACTTTGCAACGAAGGTCAGCAGCTTCCTTGCGCGCCAGCCTGAGCTCGGTATTCAGGGCATCCTCCACTCGGGAGTGTTCTATTTCTGCGAGCGTCAGGCTGAATGACATTTTCTCCACCTCAACCTTCATAGTGCTATTTTCAGTCTTGAGGTTGAAGAGATCGTCTTGAAGCCTCCTGGTGGAGCTCTCCACAGCCCTCGTTATGATCGCTGGGATATCCTCTGCTATGGTCTTCAGTTTGGCAGTCAGAGGTTCCCACATCCTTGTGACTTCAAGGGAAAGGTTTGCTGCTTGGAGAGGCGCCAAGGGGGCTTGTTGAGGGTTCTCGCCGCCACCTTCCTTAGTAGGATCTTCAGTGTTTGCTTCCTGGCGTGGCGACGGGATCGGGGATTCGGTGATTAGAATCGGAGAGGTATGAGCAACCTCATCCCCGATTGGAACATCTCCTGCAGCTGAGGTGTTTGAAGGGGGGCCCCCTCCAGCTGAGATGTGTGGCGTAGAGGCACTTGGGGGGTCCTCCAGGAAATTTGGCTCTTGGGACTCAGCTGCAGGTGGCGCAGTGGCCAGCGGAACCGCTTGGACTGGTGATGAAGGAGCTTGTGGTGTTGGCGATGAGGGAGGAGGAGCAGGCGTTGATGGTGGTGTTGAGGTTGGAAGAGGGGGTGGAGCAGGTGGAGAAGATGGTGCCACCCTCTTCCTTTTGGTAACAAGGCCATCCTCTGTGACCTCGTCATCCTCTTCTTCCTCCTCATGGACGACTTGAGGGGCTTTTCGCTTAGGTCTCTTAAGGACCAGTTTCTTGCGCTGGGTGGGTTCCTTGGGCGGTGATCGCCCATGAACGATAGCCTTCTCGACCGCCGAGTTGGGCACCGTTTGGGAACCGGTTGCCAACCCGTGGTTTCGGGCGAGCGATTTGAGTTCAGCGAGCATGTTCCTGGGCAACATGTTGTCTGCAGGGGACAGAGATGCGTGGGTTAACTCAAGGAAAACAGATAAGTGCATAGTGTAATAAAAAGCAAAGCAGATAATATATGCAGGAAAAGTAAAGCCAAAGTCTTGCGCATAACGCACAAGACGCCCAGAGACAGCTAAACAGAAGCAATATTAAAGCAATGGTTCAAATGACCTAACCTATTTGAAATTCTAGCTGATCTTCGAAGAATTCAAAGCTGATCAGGGAAGTGGTGAGGAAAGTTATGTTGGCGTCCGCCACCTTCTTCCAGAAGAGACAAAGGTCTCTGTCCAATGCTCCCATGCTATCAGGACTTCTGGGCCTCCTGAAGCAGCTCTTGGACTCCTTTTTCCCCTTGTCCACCCAGTACAAGGGGAAGCCATCAAGAAGGGAGGTATCCTTGTCGTTTGCACGTACTTGGATGAATTTTCCCTTCCAGTCTTTGTACGATTGCTGGAAGATGGTAAAAATGGATCTCCCAGCAATTGCATTCAAGCTGACCCACAGGCGGTCTCCTGGGTGCTTGGCCTCGAAAAGGAACAAAAACACGTCCACCGACGCGGGCAACCCAAGGTGGTCGCACGTTATTTGAAAGGCTCGAACAAACGCCCAGCTGTTGGGGTGAAGCTGGGCGGCAGCAATGTTGAGCTCGGTCAAAAGTTCCCTCTCGAATCGGGTAAGAGGGAACCTAAGCTTGACCTTCTTGAAGAAAGTTGTATAGACAAAGCAGAAGGGCCCGTCGGCGCTTACTTTGTCATCAGCACACACGGGCAGGTCGGCGGGGCAAGGCAGCACCATCATCCTTTCGTCGTGCTCCTTGTGAAACGACTGGTAGATTTCGTCCCCCTTAGTCAACCGCAAAACGGCTCCCGCAGTGTTCACCGACGAGGTCTCCTTCAGAAGGGTTGAGTTAGCCCAGGGGTATAGAGTTTTGAAGTCTGGCAGAGGGACGGGGGCTCCTCCAGCGTTAGATGGAGTCGCCTGAGCCAGGGCAGTTTGGGAGGATGCAGGCCTCTCAGCCTGCGAAGAGGAAGCACCACGAACTTGTGTTGAGTCGTGTGCTTGTGAAGGAAGGTTTCGCGCTGATGGAGGGGGGTTCGGGGTAATCTTGGTGCGAGTCATGATGGCAGCTGCAAAGGAAGAAGAAAGGAAAAATGATCAGGAGGGTTACAAAGGCTGACTCGATCATAGAAGGAAGGTGAAAGACGAACGAATGTGGGTTCGTTGCGACGATCGACAAAGCCCTAAGTTACGCAGAAGGAGAAATGGAAAAACAACCCACAACGTATGCACCAAGCAGTTACAGGATGATGCGAATCGGTGAAAATGCAAGGAAACCCAGCAGATGAAGGAAAGTAATTACCTTTCGATGATCAGGAAGACGGTGAAGGGAGATGGTGATCTAGAGTGTTGAAGAACGTCGAGAGTTTTCGCAGAAGGAAGTGAGAGCGTTTGCAAGCACGAAGAAAGTGATGGAAGGAGCGTAATGGGTTTAAGGGTTTTCGAAATAATTTTAGGAAGCGCTAACGGCAGATGAAGAGAGCCGTTGATGAAGCCACGTGTCGAACGATGAGTGAAAGGTTTGGTGGAGCGTCAGAGCAGCAGAAAGTACAATCGCTTGGAATTCTGCGTCAGTGCCACGTAGATCGGTGTTAACGAAGGCTCTTTCAGTCTTTTCGCTAGACAAGTCTTCGCTTAAGACTGGGGGGCTTGTGTACCGCCCTGATGGTCGGGTATGATGACGTGGCATCCTGCTACAGTGTAGGCGTGTTGACAAGGCGCCAGGTTGGCAGGTAGGGAGGAAGTCGGGAGGCACGTGTAGTCGCCAGTTGTTGAGTTGGCGTGTTCCGACTTCCAGCTTACCAGAATAGGCGATCGCCAGGATGAAGATGAAGTCGTCAGATGTAGACCCAGGCGACCAAGCAGTCGGAGATCGCCAGAACAAGCACATCGCCGAAGATGAAGGAAAAGCAGATTATGAAGGCGGCCGGCGAGACCACAGGGAAGGTGTATGAAGGCCCTAACTCGCCAGTTCCAGTAGAGATCGCACTCCTAAGTTAGCTATGCACTGGGCAGTACCGTGCATAAGTAACTTAGCCAAAATGAGAGCAGAAGCAGCGCCAAATCAGGGAGCCTCCAGATGATGGCACGTGTACAGTTGGATGCAAGCCACGTGTCCAAGTATGTAACTGCCAGGAGAGAGAAAGCCACCAGGTATATAAGAGTTCTTAACAGACTTTCTGAGGTACGCACGTTCAGTTCATACACTTTACGCTTGCGAGTGATAGAGCTGATTGTGAGAGAGGATTTGCACGGTTCTCGTTCTTAGTATTTGGTGATACCGTCACTGACTTGAGCGTCGGAGTGCGATTGGCCGCAGCGGCGCCGTGTCGTTTCTTTGCAGGTTCTTGAAGTAGATCCCGAAGAGGAACGGAGGTGAGAAGCGGTGCGCACGTCGATCCTTTGACGAGGCATTCTCCAGCGTTCCGGTCAACAGGCTGAGAGGCCTGCACCTACTCCTCCTGTCGCCGGAGGAGCCTCCGTTCCTACCCCAGACTTCAAAAAATTATACCCCTGGGCCACCCCGACCTTGCTGAAGGAAACCTCCTCTGTAAACTCTGCTGGGGCAGTTCTTCGTTTGAAGAAAGGGGACGAGCCTCACCTATCGTTCCACAAGGAGCACGACGACAAGATGATGGTGCTACCTTGCTCTCCCGACATGCCGGTGTGCGTCGACGACAAGGGGAACACCGGCGGGTTGTTCTGCCTCATATACACCACTCTGTTCAAGAAGGTGAAACTTAGGTTTCCCTTTACTCGTTTCGAAAGAGAGCTTCTTACCGAGCTCGACATCGCCGCAGCCCAGCTCCATCCCAACAGCTGGGCGTTCGTGCGGGCGTTCCAGATCATGTGCGACCACCTGGGGTTGCCAGCGTCAGTGGACGTCTTTCTCTTCCTCTTCGAAGCCAAACACCCAGGAGATCGCCTGTGGGTGAGTTTAAACGGAATTGCTGGGAGGTTGATCCTCTCTATCTTCCAGAAATCCTACAAAGACTGGAAGGGCAAGTTTGTCCAGGTGCGCCCAAACGACAAGGACGCCTCACTGCTCGACGGTTTTCCCTTGTATTGGGTAAACAAGGGGAACAAAGAGTCCAAAGACAGCTTCAGAAGGCCAAGGAGTCCTGATAGCATGGGTGCTTTGGACAAGGACCTATGCTTCTTCTGGAAGAGTGTGGCAGACGCCAACATAACCTTCCTCACCACAACGCTCATCTCCTTCGAGTTCTTCGAAGATCAACTCGAAGTTCGCATAGGTCAGAACTCACCTCAACGTCTAAGTTATTTCCTTGACATTGCCTCTGCTAACTGTTTTTGGGCGTCTTGTGTGTTGTGCACAAGACTTTGGTTTTACTTTCTGCATCACTCATCTGCTTTTGTTGCACACTGTCTTATGCGTTTATCTTCTTCTCTGAACTAACCCATGTATCTTTGCATTATGCAGATCGTATGTTGGGCCAAGGTAAACTAGCTGAACTAAGGGCGCTCGCCCGATCCCATGGGTTGGCATCGGGTTCCCAAACCGTGCCAAACTCAGTGGTGGAGATCGCCGCTGCGCAAGGCAGATCGCCACCCAAAGGCCCAACTTCCTCCGAGGCCCAGCCCGCCAATCATCGCAAGAAACTCATCCTTAGGAAACCCAAGAGGAAAGCCCCTCAAGTGGTCCATGAGGAAGAAGAAGAAGACGACGAGGCGACTGAAGATGGCCTCGTCACCAAGAGGAAGAGGGTGGCGCCTTCTTCACCATCTGCTCCACCCCCTCTTCCAACATCAACACCACCATCCACACCTGCTCCGCCTCCAACATTGCTTCCTCCACCAGCTCCCGCCTCGCCAGTCCAAGCGATTCCTTTGGCATCCGCTCCCCCTGTGGTTGAGGCCGCCGAGCCTAACTTCTTGGAGAACCCCCCGAGCGCCTCCACGCCTTATGTATCAGCGGGAGGGGATCCTCCTTCAAATGCTTCAACCGCAGGGGCTGCTCCAGTTGGGGATGAGGGTGCTCACAACTCTCCAATCCTCATCACCGAATCCCCGACGTCGCCACCACGCCAAGAAGCACTCACTGAGCAACCAACTCAAGAAGGTGGCGGCGAAAACCAACAACAAGCCCCCCCTGTGCCTCCACAAGCAAACCTCTCACTTGAGGTCAAAAGGGTGTGGGAGCCCTTCTCAGCAAAACTGAAAATGATGGCGGAGGATTTCCCCTCCATCATATCTAAAGCTGTGGAGAGTTCTACCAGGAAGCTCCAGGATGACCTCTTCGCACTCCGAACTGAGAATAGCACCATAAGGATTGAGGCGAAGAAGTTATCCTGCAATCTTACACTCGCCGAGATCGAACACTCCCGAGTAGAAGATGCCATGAGCACCGAGCTCCGGGTGGCGCGCAAGGAGGCCACCGATCTACGCCATAAGGTGCAGCTTTTGGCTCAAGAGAAGATTGAGCTGGAGAGCAAGCTGGTGCCTTATCGCGTCAAAGTGGCTGACCTGGAGGCCTTGATCAAAGCGGACGCCGCCAAGGTAAAGAACCTCGAGAAAAGGTCAGCCGATCGGGAGGTCTTCTTAGGGAAAGTGGAGAAAGAAAGAGACGACACCATGGCCAAGCTCGCTGAAGCCCACGAACAAAACGGGAACATCGCCGCTGAACTGGGCCAGGTGCAGGCAGAATCCAAGAAGGTTGCTGAAGACCTTCTTCAAGCTCGGGAAATCATTGAAGAACTTAAGAAACAAGTTGAAGAGCTGAAGCAGCAGAACGAGGGGCTAAAGAAACAGATCGAAGAACTTGATCTGAGCTCTGCCCAAATTCTTGCTGCTGGATTCGAGGCCGCCCGGGAACAGTTCGCCTGCTTGTACCCCGACCTAGATCTTACCATGGTGTCCCTCAATAACGAGGTGGTGGACGGGAAGGTCGTTCCTGCTGAAGACTGATTGATTCCCTCCATCCACTACTTTTATGCTTTCTCCCTTACAAAATCTGCTTGTAATAAACTTTCTATTTTTTTGTACATGTACCTTAAACTTGATGTTCACTTTATGACAAGGTCTTTGTATTTCCTCTTATAACTTCTCTGTCTGCTTTATCTCTTCTTGTATAATTCACTTCAACGAAATTAACTTAGTAACTTCGTAAGCGTAATCGTATACTTAACTGCTTCGAACCACCGATCTTCGAATAAAACACTCTAACAGCTTGTAACCTCAAGGTAATGAACCTTAGCGTGAAATCGCTCTTCAAATAACGAACTTCAACTGAACTAATGGCTTGAGACACCGCTCATCTGATCTGCCTTATGAAAACGGGTCTTGACTTTCTCGCCATCGTTCGAACTTTCGCTGGTCGCCAAAGACTCTTGGCGATATCAGCTTCTTCTTGCCTTCACAACTTGGCCATTGTTCCTTTATCTGGGGGTAGAGGCGCCTTTCGGATCCTTCTCTACCTCCTTGAGCTTCAGAACAAGAGACCGGGTGGCTAGGCGTTCTCTTCGAACCTACCTTAGCCACCCTCCAAACTTCTTCCACCCTTCACACCATACCTGAACTCGTTCGAGACGAGAAGGATTTTATCTTGCCTGAACTCGCTCATTGGCGAGAAGGTCTTTAACTCACCTGAACTCGCTCATAGGCGAGAAGGTCTTTAACTCGCCTGACCTCGCGCATCGGCGAGAAGGTCTTTATCTCGTGCCTCTACATTGCCCCAGGGGTTACATCTCCTCTCCCCCAGAAACACTGAGGACTTTTCGCTGGTGCCTCTACATTGCCCCAGGGGTTACATCTTCTCCCCCCCAGAAACACTGAGGACTTTTCACTCTTCCTCGCCTGCACTCGCTCGACGGCGAGGAGGTCTTTATCTCGCCTCAGAACGCGCGAGGGCGTTGAGGTCTTTTAACTGGTGCCTCCGATCGCCGAAAGACGATGAGGACTTCAACTTTAACTGGTGCCTCCGATCGCCGAAAGACGATGAGGACTTTAACTTTAACTGGTGCCTCCGATCGCCGAAGGACGATAAGGACTTAAAAACTTTTTAGAAAGCATGCAATATATCTTTACTTGCCTTAAATTACATATAAGTGACAAGGTCTTTCTTCAAAACTTTCTGAAAACAACAAGCATGCAATCTAAAACAACCTTAAGCTTCGAAAACTCTTCTTTATTGGGTGGCCTCATTAAAAACCCTCCTTAGGGAAAAAAGAGTGCCCCCTTCAAACTGTTTTAACAGAGACATTGTAATATAACTTCGTGTTTGTCTTTACTTACAAAGTTCTTAACTGTAATACAACTTGAGGTGCGTGGCGTTCCAAGTGCGAGGAATCGCCCCTCCTTCCAATGTCTCTAAGCGGTAGGCGCCGTTCCCGAGCGCCTCGGTTATTCTGAACGGTCCCGTCCACTTAGGCGACAGCTTATTCTCCATCTCGTACTGGTGGGCCTTTCTCATCACCAGGTCGCCCTCTCTGAACTGTCTCGGCATCACCTTCGAGTTATATCTTCGTTCAATCCTTCTCTTCACCGCCTCAGCTTTCAATCTCGCCTCTTCCCTGACCTCATCCAGTAGATCCAGGTTCAACCTTCTCTCCTCATTCGAGTCTTCCTCCACGAAGTTCTGGAATCTCGGCGAGCTCTCCTGGATCTCCACTGGAATCATTGCGTCGCATCCATAGACCAAGCTGAACGGGGTCTCATGGGTTCCTGACTGCTCGGTGGTGTGGTACGCCCAGACTATACGGGGTACCTCCTCAGCCCAGCTTCCTTTGGCTTTCTCTAGCCTTCTCTTCAAACCTCTCAGCAACACCCGATTGGCTGACTCTACTTGGCCATTTGTCTGAGGGTGCTCGACGGATGCAAACACTTGTTGAATTCCCACCCCTTCGCACAGCTTCTTCAACAGGTGACTTGCAAACTGAGTCCCATTGTCCGACACCAGGCGCTTGGGCACACCAAACCAGCACACAATGTTCTTCCACACGAAACCCTCGATCTTGTGTGCGGTGATCTGGGCCACTGGTTCTGCTTCGATCCACTTGGTGAAATACTCAATCGCCACCACCAAGTACTTCATCTGCCTGATCGCCAGCGGGAATGGTCCCAGGATGTCGATTCCCCATGTATGAAACGGCCAGGGGCTGTAAATCGACTTCAACTCCTTGGGAGGCGCCTTGTGCCAATCGGCGTGCTGTTGGCATTGTTTGTAACGCTGCGCATACTTCTTGCAATCTTCTCTCATCGTTGGCCAGTAGTAACCTGCACGGAGAGTCCTTGCGGCCAAAGCTCGACCCCCGACGTGGCTTCCGCATATCCCTTCATGGAGCTCTGCCATAATTCTCGTACATTTCTCGCCATGCACACATTCCAGGAGTGGGTGAGTGAACCCAAACCTGTACAGATCGCCATCAATCATTGTGAACTTGCTAGAATTCTTCTTTATCTTCCTAGCCTCTGTCGGATCCAGCGGGAGAAGGCCATCTGCCAGGCACCGCTTGTACTGTGTCACCCAGGTGTCTGGCTCATGGGTCGTGCAGACCTGCGTCATGTTCACCTTCCCTCCCCGACATGCTCTTATTCTTGGCGACCTCAAGGTCTCTTGAGTCAAAGATCTGTGACTCCTCGCCGCTTTTTCCGTCGACTTGCTTATCTGAAGAACCAGGTGATCTGCTACAAATGCTCTCGGCGTCTTCAGAGTTTCTTGAATCACCGTCCTCTGCCTACCCCCCTTGCCTGAACTGGCGAGCTTAGCTAGCAAGTCAGCTCGGGCATTCTGCTCTCTGGGCACATGCACCACTTCAAAGGAGGCAAAGGAACTCTTCAATTCCTGCACATACTCCAGGTAAGCCGCCATTTGTGGATCTTTAGCCTGGAACTCGCCTGTTACTTGCCCCGTGACTAGCAGCGAGTCACTCTTTGCCATCAGCACCCTAGCTCCCATCTCTTTAGCCAGCAAGATTCCGGCGATCAGCGCCTCATATTCTGCTTGATTGTTGTTGGCCTTGAAGGCAAACCTCAAAGATTGTTCGATCAGCACGCCGTTGGGTCCCTCCAAGATGACTCCGGCACCGCTACCCTGCTGGTTCGACGATCCATCCACTGAAAGCACCCAACGAAAGTCGTCCCCTTCAACTCGTGTCGCTTCAGACGAGAGCTCGACCACGAAATCTGCGAAGATTTGTCCCTTAATCGGGCCTCGGGGCTCATACTTAATATCAAACTCCGACAGTTCCACTGCCCACTTCACCATCCTCCCAGCAACGTCAGGCTTCTTCAAGACCTTCTGGATGGGCAAGTCGGTCATCACCAGTATCGTGAAGCTATGGAAATAGTGGCGCAACCTCCTCGCCGAAAATACCACAGCCAGCGCAGCCTTCTCCAGGGCCTGATATCTCGTTTCGGGGCCCTGCAGCACCTTACTAACAAAATAAATAGGCTTTTGAGCCTGATCTTGATCCTGGGCGAGCACCGCACTCACCGCCCTCTTAGTTACAGCAAAATACAACCTGAGAGGGGTTCCCACCAGCGGTTTGCACAAAACCGGCGGGCTCACCAGATATTCCTTAAGCTTGACGAAGGCTTCCTCACACTCCTTCGTCCAGGCAAACTTGTTATTGCGCCTCAAACACTGGAAATATGGGTGGCCCTTCTCTCCGCTAGCTGACACGAAGCGAGATAGGGCGGCCATCCGACCTGTAAGCTGTTGTACTTCCTTCACAGTGGCCGGGCTCCTCATCGCCAAGATGGCGGCACACTTATCCGGGTTGGCCTCTTTTCCTCTTTCAGTTAAGAGAAATCCCAAGAACTTTCCAGCCTCCACGCCAAAGATGCATTTCTCCGGATTCAGCTTCAACCTGAACTTGGCGATCGTCGTGAACAACTCCTCCAAGTCCGCAACGTGCTTGCTTTTCTCTGGCGAGGTCACGACCATGTCATCCACGTACGCTTGCACATTCCTTCCCAACATCGGTGCAAGTACTCGATCCATCAACCTCTGGTACGTGGCCCCCGCGTTCTTCAGCCCAAACGGCATCACCTTGTAGCAGTAGCACGATCTCTCGGTCATGAAGGCAGTCTTCTCTTCATCCATGGGATGCATTTTGATCTGGTTATACCCCGAGAAGGCATCCAGGAAACTCAACAACTTACACCCTGCAGCACTATCCACTAGGGCGTCTATGCTTGGTAAAGGATATGAGTCCTTTGGGCAAGCCTTATTCAAATCGGTGAAGATGACGCACATGCGCCATTTTCCGTTGCTCTTCTTCACCAGCACGACATTGGCCAGCCACTCAGGGTACTGGACTTCCCTGATGTGGCCTGCAGCGAGGAGTTTCTGTGTTTCGTCTCTAATCGCCTGCCTCCTCTCCTCGTTGAACTTCCTTCTCCTCTGCCGCACTGGTCTCACCAAGTTGTCCATCGCCAAATGATGGCACAAGAAGTCGGGATCGATCCCGGGCATGTCCGAAGCGGACCATGCAAAAGCATCCAGATGCCGCTCTATCACCTTGGCGATCTGGTCCTGGAGCTCGACCTCCAGAGATCTTCCCAGCTTGAAGATCTTTCCTCCGATCTCTATCTCGAGCCACTGCTCGACGGGTTTTGGCCTGGTTTCTCTGGCGATCACCGCCCTGGCGATTCCCAGCTCTCTCGCTTTCTCAGGGCGATTCCTCGCCTCTTCTTCCTCCAGACCAGCGTTCCCCTCCCCCAGCTCAGCATCCACCATCACCACGTCTCTTCCGGCGATCTCTTCTATTACCGTCGATCTGGGCTTCACACCAGGAGGCGGGGTGGTTGTCACGTAACTCACCGACCTCTTGTTTTTCAGGCTATTCTCATAGCACTTCTTCGCTTCCTTCTGGTCGGATTTAATGGTGATCACCACCCCCTCCATAGATGGCAACTTCACCTTCATGTGCCGGGTCGACGGTATAGCGCCTATTCTGTTGAGCGTGGGTCTTCCCAGCAGAATGTTGTACGCTGAAGGAGCGTTTACGACAAGGTATTTGATTTTCTCCGTTCCTGAACCCGCCTCATCTGTAAACGTAGTTCTCAACTCTATGTACCCCCTGACCTCCACCTGGTCACCAGCGAAATCATACAAACACCCTCCATAGGGCCTCAGCTGGTCAAGGGGCAGCTCCAACTGCGTGAAAGTCGGCCAGAACATCACGTCCGCCGAGCTTCCTTGGTCCACCAGAACCCTGTGGACCTTTCTTCCTGCTGTGATCAACGAGATGACTATGGGATCGTTGTCATGAGGTACAACGTCCCGAAGATCTTGCTTGGTGAACGCAATGTCCACATCCGGCGAGTGGTCTTCAAACATATCCACCGTCATCACAGACCTCGCGTATTTCTTCCTCTGTGATGCGGTGCATCCACCACCCGAGAAACCCCCTGCAATGGTGTGGATTTCCCCGTGTGTGGGCATCTCGTGCTGCTGGGCCTCTCCACCTGCTGGTTGGGAGCTCGACGCGCCCCCCGTCCTTCTATCCAGCAAATAGTCGTTTAGGAACCCGCTCTTAACCAAATCGTCGAGCTGGTATCCTAAAGCCAAGCACGAATCTACGGTGTGGCCAAAGCCCTGGTGAAACTCACACCAGGCGTCTGGCTTTGGTCCCAGCACCTTGTCGCCCACCTTCTCGGGCGCTTTCAACCTAGCTGATATATTGGGAATGGCGATCAGGTCCGCCAATCCCATGACAAACTTGTGCTTAGGCGGGCGATTGTACTCCCGGCGTGCTGGTTGCGGGCGCCCTTGGCCCCTGCCCTTGTTCTTCCTTGGATCATAAGGATGGCGAGTCCTCTGATCCCTTCTGGCCGCCGCTGTCTCCAGCACCCTCTGTGGCTGGATCCTGGTCTGGGCGCGTGGCCTGGCGGGAGCCACGCTTCCTCTCTTCTCGGCGACTTCACTCTCATCGGCGATGTGGGCCACCGCAAGTCGCCTGACCTCAGCAAACGTGGCAGGGTGAGCCCTGATCAGTGCCTCGCAGAATGGTCCCGGCAGCACGCCCTTCTTAAATGCGTAGACCAGCATTTCTTCATCTTTGGCCGGCGATCTGACCATCTGCGCCCCAAAGCGATTCAAGTAGTCCCTGAGGGACTCTCCCTGATACTGCCTTATATCAAACAAATCATAAGACACCCTGGGCGGTGCCTTATTCACGATGTACTGCTCGACGAAAATCTTAGAAAACTGTTGGAAGTTGGTTATGTGACCGGTAGGCAGGCTCACAAACCATTCCAGCGCCGTTCCCTGGAGTGTGCTCACAAACATCTTGCAGTACACGGCGTCTGACCCTCCCGACAGCATCATCTGCGTATGGAACGTGGTGAGATGAGCCTCAGGATCCTCCACGCCGGTAAAAACAGCCTTAACAGGTACCACACTCGCGGGAATAGGCGTGTCAGTAATCGCCTGAGCGAAAGGCGTAGGAAAAACACGAGGCGGCGTTGACGGCGCGACCTCTTCAGCAATAGGACGCCCTCGCTGCTCCTGAAGAGCTTGACGCAGCTCTTCAGTCACTTTGCTAAGCTCATCATTCCTGGCCCGAGAGGCGACCAGGTCCTCATGCATTCTCGCCTGCTCTATACGCGAGGCTTCCACATTCGCCTGCAACGAACGCATGATCTCCACCATCTGCGCCATAGTCATGGCGCTGGCGCCTTCAGCAGCAACGGGCGCAACTGGACTTGAACGGTTGCTTCTCATTTTTCTCATGAAACTTGACGAATCACAGAGTGCAATGAACAACACTTCCTTCAGCAACGATCGATTCAGCGATCAATCGGTCAGAACTTCGCGAAAACTGCGAAAGAAACCTCAAGAACGCAAAAAACCTCCACAGAAACCCGCAACTCAACCAGAAACCACCGCTTCTCTCACGGAAAGCAAAACGAGCCAAAGAACTCAGATCTCACCGAACAAAACTCGCGCAATCAGCAGAAAACTTCACCTCACCGAACAAAAATCCAAACGAACGGTGGAAAACGCAAAATTACCGAACAAAATCTAGATGAATAGCGAACAATGGTTGCACCAGCACACAACCACACAGAAAACTGCAAAAACCTCCAAGAACTCACGCTGTGGATGGGAACAGGTTTTACACGGCCCCACGGTGGGCGCCTGATGATCCTGCCTGTTGACCAAAACGCTGGAGTTATGCCTCGTCAAACTTGGAACGACGTGTGCGCCGTGTCAACCTCCGTCCTTCGCCGCGATCCACCTCAAGAACCTGCAAAAGAACAGAACGGCGCCGCTGCGGCCGATCGCACTCCAACGCCCAAGTCAGTGACTGAATCACCAAATACTAAGAGTAACACTCAAGAACTCTCAAGGAACCGTGAACCAGTTCTCTCTCTCTGTATACTCAAGAACTCGCAAGCGTAAAGAAGACAATCTGAACGTGCGTACCTCAGAAGTTCGTTGGGAAACCCTTATATACCTGGTCACTTTCTCTCTCCTGGCAGTTACACATCTGGACACGTGGCTCACATCCAGCTGTACATGTGCCATCATCTGGAGCCTCCTTGACTTGGGCGCTGCTTCTGACTCTCCTTTGGCTAAGTTACTTATGCATGATACTGCTCAGTGCATAGTTGTCTTGGAGCGCGATCTCTACTGGATTGGCGAGTTAGGGTGCCTTCGTATACACCTTCCCTGTGGTCTCGCCGGCCGCCTTCATGATCTGCACCACCTGTTCCACCGTGTATGCTCAAGCAAGCTGTCCCCCGACCTCATCCTCTGGCCAGCTGGGAAATGTCTATCTGCCTTCATCTCCGGCGATGTCCTTGTTTCGGTGATCTCTGATTACTTGGTCGCCTGGGTTTACATTTGGCGACTTCCTCTTTAACCCGGTGACCGCCGGTTCTGGTGTGCTGGAGATCGGAGCACGCCAACTTAATAACTGGCGACTACACGAGCCCCCCGACTTCCTTCCCTTCTGCCAACCAGGCGTCCCATCAACACGCCTATACAGTAGCTTGATGCCACGTCATCTTTCCCGACTACCAGGGCGGTACACATATGATAGTGGACAAATCAAAGTTCCTGAGAATATCCTTCAAGCAAGAGGGTTATGTCACCTATAGAGACAACAACAAAGGAAGAATACTTGGAAGAGGATCCATAGGAGATGAAAGCATCTTGGTGATTCATGATGTGCTCTTTGTTGAGGGCCTAAAGCATAATCTTCTGAGTATTAGCCAACTATGTGACAAGGGATATCAAGTAATGTTCAAGACAAACACATGTGAAATCTGTCTACCTAACACCAAAGAGGTAATGTTGGTAGGTAAGAGAGTTAATAATGTGTATCTTCTAGATATCTCTACACCATGTTCAATTGGATGTCTTCTATCCAAGCAAGATGAATCTTGGCTTTGGCATAGAAGAATTGCTCATATTCACATGAATCATTTGAACAAGCTAATATTAAAAGATCTTGTGATTGGGCTGCCAAAACTCAAGTTTGAGAGGGATCACATTTTTGAAGCTTTCCAAAAGGGGAAACAAGTGAAGAGTTCTTTTAAAACCAAAAATCTTGTCTCTTCATTGAGACCTCTTGAACTCCTTCACATGGATCTCTTTGGACCCTCTAGAACTATGAGTCTTGGTGGAAATTATTATGCTCTTGTTATTGTTGATGATTTCTCTAGGTACACTTGGACTTTGTTCTTGGAATCAAAGAGTGATGGCTTTGCTGCATTCAAAAAGCTAGCAAGAAGCTAGCAACATTGGCTCCATAAGAAGTGACCATGGAGGAGAATTCCAAAATGAGAAGTTTGCAAAGTTCTGTGAGAAGTTGGGGATCCTACACAATTTCTCTACTCCAAGAACACCACAGCAGAATGGAGTTGTAGAGAGGAAGAACAGATCTCTTGAAGAGCTTGCAAGGACAATGCTTAGTGAATCATCACTTCCTAAGTATTTTTGGGCAGATGCAGTGAGCACCTCTTGTTATGTGATGAATAGGGTGCTTATAAGGCCCATCTTGAAGAAAACCCCATATGAGCTATTCAATGGAAGGAAGCCTAACATCAGTCACCTCAAAGTATTTGGTTGTAGCTGTTTTGTTCTCAACAATGGAAAGGAAAGCTTGGGAAAGTTTGATGAAAAAGCTGACCTTGGCATTTTCATTGGTTATTCTCTCACAAGCCATGCATATAGAGTCTACAACAAAAGATTGATGACTGTAGAAGAATCAGTACATGTAGTCTTTGATGAGGTAGATCGCAGAATCAGTGTGAACCCAAAGATCGGTGCTGAGGAAGACGAACAAAGCATCAGTTTGGAGAAGCTAGATATCTGTGCAGGAAAAACAACCGGTTGATTCGCAGAAATAACCGATTGAAATTCTGCAACAGAGTGAGCTGCCTAAAGAGTGGAGGATTCCTAGAGATCTGTCAGTGGATAACATCATAGGGCAGATAAAGGAAGGTGTCTCCACACGTAGCTCCATCTCAAACTTTTGCAGGCACACAACTTTTGTTTCTCAAATTGAACCAAAGTCAATTGAAGAAGCTCTCAAGGATGAGAAATGGGTTGAGGCTATGCATGAAGAGCTAAACCAATTTGAAAGAAATGAGGTATGGTTTCTTGTCCCTAAAACTAATGAAATGAATATTATTGGTTCAAAATGGGTTTTCAGGAACAAGCTAGATGAGGATGGAGTGATCACTAGAAACAAAGCAAGGCTAGTTGCCAAAGGCTACAATCTAGAAGAGGGCATAGACTATGGTGAAACCTTTGCTCCTGTGGCTAGATTGGAGGCTGTGAGGCTGCTGCTGGCTTTTTCTTGTATGAGTGGCTTCAAACTCTTCCAAATGGATGTAAAGAGTGCCTTTTTGAATGGCTACATCAATGAGGAAGTCTATGTAGATCAACCACCGGGTTTTGAAGATCACAAGTTTCCTAACCATGTCTTCAAGTTGAAGATAGCTTTGTATGGTCTGAAACAAGCTCCAAGGCAGTGGTATGAGAGGCTTAGCAACTTTCTGCTATCACATGGTTATGAAAGAGGAATGGTAGACAAGACTCTCTTCATCAAAAAGTCTAATGCAGAAATAATTCTTGTGCAAATCTATGTTGATGACATCATCTTTGGTGCTACACAAGATAGGCTCTGTGAAGAATTTGTGGCTGCAATGAAAGGTGAGTTTGAAATGTCTATGATGGGAGAACTATCTTTCTTTCTTGGATTGCAGGTTAAACAAACAAAGGATGGGATCTTCCTAAGTCAATCAAAGTATTGCAAGGAAATTCTCAAAAAGTTTGACATGGAGAATTGCAAAGAGGCAAGCACTCCAATGCCATCAAGCTGCTATATGGATGCAGATGCTACTGGAAAAAGTATAGATCAAACAAAATACAGAGGTTTGATTGGATCATTGCTTTATCTAATAGCAAGTAGACCGGACATCATGTTTGCGGTGTGTCTATGTGCAAGATATCAAGCAAATCCTAAAGAGTCACACTTCAAAGCTGCAAAAAGGATTCTGAAATATCTCAAAGGAACATCTTCTGTAGGACTATGGTATCCTTCTCATTCTCCTATACATTTAATTGGTTATTCAGATTCTGATTTTGCAGGCTGCAAGCTAGATAGAAAAAGCACAAGTGGCACTTGTCACCTTCTTGGCTCAGGCCTAATCTCATGGCATAGCAAGAAGCAAGCATGTGTTGCTCTCTCTACTGCTGAGGCAGAATATATAGCTGCGGGTAGCTGTTGTGCACAGATCCTATGGCTCAAGCAACAACTTGCAGATTTTGGTTTACAAATCAGCAAAGTTCCCTTGATGTGTGATAACACAAGTGCAATCAATCTTACCAAAAATCAGATTCAGCACTCAAGGACAAAACATATTGAAATAAGACATCATTTCATCAGAGATCATGTGCAAAATGGGAACTGTGAAGTGAAGTTTGTGGAGACCAAACTGCAGCTAGCTGACATCTTCACAAAGCCTTTGCCAAAAGAGAGGTTTTTCTTCTTGAGAAATGAGTTAGGTATTCTTGATCTTAATAATCTCTCTTAAATTTGTTTTTAATACATGTTAAAGTCTATTTGTGAAGACAAATAGGGGGAGAATTATTGGTTCTTGTATATCTATGTCTTATATGCATAAAATGTTTAAATCTCTGAATTTAAAATTGCTTTCTGCTGCTGCTAATAGAAACAACCGATTGTTTCGTGTAAACAACCGATTGTTTATTATGCTTAATGAGTGAAATCCAACTTGCTGCTGTAAGAAGCTTTGGATAGTATAAATGCTTTCTCTGCAGGAACTGCTTCAGATTTAATCAGTACAACACAAGCACCAGGGATTTGTCTTCATCAAATAGGGGGAGATTGTTGAACCAAGTGGTGTTCAATGTTTTGAAGAATCCAAATCCTTTGAAGGATGATGAAGCCTCTGCTTTGCTTGATGCTGCTGTGCTGGTTTTAGCCTTGTTCTGGGGTAGTTCAATGTTGTAATCAACACTTAGATTAAATCTCAAAGCAATTAGCATCTCAATTTTATCAAAGCAAAATGATTTTCAAACTAAGTTGAAACAACCGATTGTTTTGTCGAAACAACCGATTGTTTCCACTTAGGTGTTTTGAGAAACTTTGAAAACTGTTTTTGAATGGTGTTTTTGTTAAGTAACAAAACAACCGATTGATTCGAGGAAACAATCGATTGTTTGTTTTAAAACCATAACAGAAAAACTGTTTTCTTTTACTGAGCTTTAAATGCTTTAACTAAATACGCTCCAGTCATTAAATGCTTTGACCAATCTATTTTAAATGCAATTAAGAGTTTGTTAAAATTTGATAACAAACTATATTCTTAGATATATTCTGAAAAACAGTTTTGATATATTAAAAATCTTGAAACATAGTTTTAATCTAAGAAGAGTTTTTCAAAGTATTCTGAGATAGCTAAAGAGTTGAGAGATTGATCAAAGTGTTGAATAGGGATTCTACTTGTATTGATTTCAGATTTCCATCTGTAACAAGTGTAATCTTTGTAAACTGCTGAACAATTTGTTTGTGTGTGTTGCTGAGATTGGCTGTGTGTTCTTGAGGTGTTCAAGATCAGCAATCTTAGTGTTGACCAAGGAGAGTGTGTGTCTTGAGGTTTTCAAGGTCATTCTCTTGGTTGTGGTGTAAGTGATCAAGTGGTGATTGCTTAGTGAATATCCTCAGGGTTTCTGAGAAGACTAGATGTAGCTCTGGATTGGAGTGAACCAGTATAAACAACTGTGTACATTTTCTCTATCCCTATCTCTTTAATTCAGTTTGATATTTTGGAACTGGTATAAACAACCGATTGTTTCGCTAAAACAACCGATTGTTTTTCCAGCTTTGTGCTTTTGTTGTTTGTTTTGGAAAAACTGAATCCTTAATCAAGGTTCTTCTGAAGTATTTTCATTCTAATCTTAAAAGTTTTCAAAAATCCTTCTTAAACAATTCACCGCCTCTCTCGTTTAAGGCCATATATTCTAACAATCTTGATCCCCTCAAGAACACACAACACTTCTATGCAAGACCAGTACAGAAATACAATTATTAAGAAAGAAGGGAATAGAATACACCTGGGTAAATCACAAGATCAAAGTTCATAATACAAGACCCAATCCTATTCCACACTTGAAATGATCCAAAAGCTCTTTGAAAACTTGAAAATTGTTTTTGATTGATCTCTTTCAATTAGTTGATGCATATGAGCGCAAAACCACCTTTTTATCTTTCAATCAAATGGTTAAAACAGTTACAACAAAAATCCAAAATTTGTTGGAATCATTTAAAACAGAAAACTCACTTAACAGAATTTTGTTAAGGTTTTCAGCAAAACAATCGGTTGATTTTTGTAAATAACCGATTGATTTTTGTTTGACAACATTAAAATCCACTATATGTCAAATAACCTGTTGTTTCGAAATTTCAACCTGTTGAAATTTGTTTGACAACAAAGGCAAAGATAAAGCTTTTCCAAATCATTTTAAAATCCACTAAGTGTCGAACAACCTGTTGTTTAGAAATTCTAACATGTTGAAATTTGTTTGACAGCAAAGGCAAAGACAAGGCTTTTCCATCATTTTAAAATCCACTAAGTGTCAAACAATTCGAAATTTCAACCTGTTGAAATTTCACTTCCTTTTAGAAAAACCCACCTTTTCAAAATGTTAAAGATTCAATTGAGTTAGGATCATCTTAAGGAGTAAATTAACAAGTTTCAAACAACTAGACACACACACACAACAGCAGCAAGGTCTTCAAGCTTTCCACTTGGATTTGGAGACATCAAAGCATCTTGTTCAACAAGTAGTTCTCATTTGGTAAGGGTTGTTAGTTGTTAAGTGAACTGCCTCATCAGATAGGTGACAATCGGTAAGGTTCTCTAATTATTAAGTGGCTGCTTTAACCGAGTAGTTGGTCGATAATGGTTGTTAGTTGTTAAACGGATGCCTTAACCGAATAGTTGATCTGTAAGGGTCACTAGTTGTTAAGCGGTTGCCTTAACTGAATATTTGTTCGGTCGGTAAGGGTTTCTAGTTGTTAAGCAGCTTCCTTGACCGAGTATTTATCATTCGGTAAGGGTTGCTAGTTGTTAAGCGAACTACCTCATCAGATAGGTGATGATCGGTAAGGTTCGCTAATTATTAAATGGTTGCCTTAACCAAGTAGTTAGTCGATAAGGGTCATTAGTTTTTAATAGGGTGCCTTAACCGAGTAATTGTTCGGTCAGGAAGGGTTGCTAATTGTTAAGTTATTGCCTTAAGTGAATAGTTGATCGATAAGAGTTGCTAGTGGTTAAGCGGCTGCTTTAACGGAATAATTGTCCAGTCGGTAAGGGTCGTTATTTGTTAAGTGGTTACCTTAACCGAATAGTTACATAGTTTGGTAAGGATTGCTAGTTGTTAAGTGGCTGCCTTGACCGAGTAGTTGAATAGTTTAGTATAGGTATCTTCATAATAACATGATATAAGATTTAAATATATTTGCTAATTTCATAATAATATGATAATAGATTTAAATAATAACAATTGTATTTGTTATCTTTAGAATAATATGATAACAAATTTAAATATATATGTTAAATAATAATAATTATATGTGTTATCTTTAGAATAATATCACAACATATTTAAATGATAATAATCATATATGTTATCTTCAGAATAATATGATAACAGATTTAACTAATAACAATTATATTTATTATCTTCAAAATAATATGATAACATGTTCAAATAATAACAATTATATTTTTTTAACTTCAGGATAATATGACAACAAATTTAAATGATAATAATCATTTATGTTATATTCATAATGATATGATAACAGATTTAAATAATAACTATTATATTTTTTATCTTCATAATAATATCACAACAGATTTAAATGATAATATAAATTTATGTTATCTTCATAATAATATGATAACGTATTTAAATATATTTATTATTTTCATAATAATATGATAACAAATTTGAATAATAACAATTATATTTGTTATCTTAAGAATAATATCACAACATATTTAAATTATAATAATCATTTATGTTATCTTCTGAATAATATGATAACATATATAAATTGTACCGCCCTGGTAGTCGGGAGTGATGACGTGGCATCCTGCTACAGTATAGGCGTGTTGGCAAGGCGCCAGGCTGGCAGAAGGGAAGGAAGTCGGGGGGCTCGTGAAGCCGCCAGTTATTAAGTTGGCGTGTTCCGATCTCCAGCATATCAGAATAGGCGATCACCGGGTTAAAAGATGAAGTCGCCAGATGTGAACTCAGGCGACCAAGCAGTTGGAGATCGCCGGAGAAAGCACATCGCCGAAGATGAAGGAGAAGCAAATTATGAAGGCGGCCGGCGAGACCACAGGGAAGGTGTATGAGGACACCCTAACTCGCCAACTCCAGTAGAGATCGCACTCCCAAGTTAGCTATGCACTGGGCAGTACCATGCATAAGTAACTTAGCCAAAATGAGAGTAGAAGCAGCGCCAAGTCAAGGAGGCTCCAGATGATGGCACGTGTACGACTGGATGCGAGCCACGTGTCCAGGTCTGTAACTGCCAGGAGAGAGAAAACAACCAGGTATATAAGAGTTCTCAACAAACTTTTTGAGGTACGCACGTTTAGTTTATACTCTTTACGCTTGCGAGTTATAGAGCTGACTGTGAGAGAGGATTTGCACGGTTCTTGTTCTCTTAGTATTTGGTGATTCGGTCACTGACTTGGGCGTTAGAGTGCGATCGGCCGCAGCGGCGCCGCTCTGTTTCTTTGCAGGTTCTTGAGGTGGATCTCGAAGAGGAACGGGGGTGTGAAGCGGTGCGCACGTCGATCCTTTGACGAGGCAGTTTCCAGCGTTCCGGTCAACAGGCAGGATTATCAGGCGCCCACCGTGGGGCCGTGTAAAACTTGCTCCCATCCACAGCGTGAGTTCTTGGAGGTTTTCGAAGTTTTCTGCGTGGTTGTGTGCTGGTGCAACCATCATTTGCTGTTTGCTTGAGTTTCGTTCGGTGAATTCGCGTTTTATACCGTTCGTTTGGGTTTTCGATCGGTGGAGTGAGGTTTCCTGCTGTTTACACGTAATTTGTTTGGTGGAAGTTCGAGTTCTTTCGCTCGTTTGGTTGTCCGTGGGGAAGCGGTGGTTTCTGGTGAAGTTGTGGTTTTCTTTGAAGGTTTACGGTGTTCTTGAGTTTTCTTGCGCAGTTTCGCACAGTTTTCTCCGATTGATCGCTGAATCGATCGTGGTTGAAGTGTCGTTCGCTGCATTCTGGGATTCGCTGAGTTCATGAGAAAAATGAGAAGCAATCGTTCAAGTCCAGTTGCGCCCGTTGCTGCCGAAGGCGCCGCTGCCATGACCATGGCGCAGATGGCAGAGATTATGCGTTCGTTGCAGGCGACTGTGGAAGCCTCACGCGTAGAGCAGGCGAGAATGCATGAGGACCTGGTCGCCTCTCGCACCAGGAACGAGGAGCTCAGCAAGGTGACTGAGGAGCTGCGTCAAGCTCTTCAGGAGCAGCAAGTGCGTTTTTCTGCTGAAGAGGTGGCGCCGTCGACGCCACCTCGTGTTTTCCCTATGCCTTTTGTTCAGGCGATTACTGACACGCCTATTCCCACGAGCGTGGTTCCGGTTAAGGCTGTCTTTACCGGCGTGGAGGATCCAGAGGCTCATCTAACCACGTTCCATACGCAGATGATGCTGTCGGGAGGGTCAGACGCCGTCTACTGCAAGATGTTCGTGAGTACGCTCCAGGGAACGGCGATGGAGTGGTTTGTGAGCCTGCCTAACGGCCACATAACCAATTTTCAACAGTTCTCGAAGATTTTTGTCGAGCAGTACATCGTGAATAAGGCACCGCCCAGGGTGTCTTATGATCTGTTTGATATAAGGCAGTACCAGGGAGAGTCCCTCAGAGATTACCTGAATCGCTTTGGAGCGCAGATGGTCAGATCGCCGGCCAAAGATGAAGAAATGCTGGTCTATGCCTTCAAAAAGGGCGTGCAGCCAGGACCATTCTGCGAGGCCTTGATCAGGGCTCACCCCGCGACGTTTGCTGAAGTCAGGCGACTTGCGGTGGCTCACATCGCCGACGAAAGTGAAGTCGCCGAGAAGAGAGGAAGCGTGGCTCCCGCCAGGCCACGCGCCCAGACCAGGATCCAGCCGCAGAGGGTGCTGGAAACAGCGGCGGCGGCCAGGAAGGACCAGAGGACTCGCCATCCTTACGATAGGAGGAAAAAGGGAAGGAGCCAGGGGCGCCAGCAACCAGCACGCCGGGAATACAATCGCCCGCCTAAGCACAAGTTTGTCATGGGACTAGCGGATCTAATCGCCATTCCTAATATATCTGCTAGGTTGAAAGCGCCTGAGAAGGTGGGCGACAAGGTGCTGGGGTCAAAGCCGGATGCCTGGTGTGAGTTTCACCAAGGTTTTGGCCACACTTTGGACTCGTGTTTGTCCTTGGGATATCAGCTCGACGATCTGGTTAAGAGCGGGTTCCTAAATGACTATCTGCTGGACAGGAGGACGGGGGGAGCGTCGAGTTCCCAGCCAGCAGGTGGAGAAGCCCAGCAACACGAGATGCCTATCCACGGGGAGATCCACACCATTGCAGGGGGCTTCTCAGGTGGTGGGTGCACCGCGTCGCAGAGGAAGAAGTACGCGCGATCGGTGATGACAGTGGATATGTTTGAAGATCACTCGCCGGAAGTGGACATTACGTTCACCAAACAGGATCTTCGGGACGTTGTGCCTCATGACAACGATCCCATAGTCATTTCGTTGGTTACAGCGGGAAGGAAGGTCCACAGAGTTCTGGTGGACCAAGGAAGCTCGGCAGACGTGATGTTCTGGCCGACTTTCACGCAGCTGGAGTTGCCCCTTGACCAGCTAAGGCCCTATGGAGGGTGCCTATATGGGTTCGCTAGTGACCAGGTGGAGGTCAGGGGGTACATTGAGCTGAGAACCACGTTTACAGATGAGGCTGGGTCGAGGACGGAGAAAATCAAGTACCTCATCGTAAACGCTCCTTCAGCATACAACATTCTGTTGGGAAGGCCCACGCTTAACAGGATAGGCGCCATCCCGTCGACTCGGCACATGAAGGTAAAGTTGCCGTCCATGGAAGGGGTGGTGATCACGATCAAGTCTGATCAAAAAGAAGCGAAAAAGTGCTATGAGAATAGCCTGAAAAACAAGAGATCAGTGAGTTATGTAACAACCACCCCACCTCCCGGTGTGAAGCCCAGATCGACGGTAACAGAGGAGGCCGCCGGAAGAGATGTGGAGATGGTGGACGCTGAGCTGGGGGAGAAGAATGCTGGTCTGGAGGAGGAAGAGGAGCGGAATCGCCCTGAGGAAGCGAGGGAACAGGGAATCGCCAGGGAGGTGATCGCCAGGGAATCCAGGCCAAAACCTGTCGAGCAGTGGCTCGAAAAGGAGATCGGAGGAAAGATCTTCAAGCTGGGAAGATCTCTGGAGGTCGAGCTCCAGGACTAGATCGCTGAGGTGATTGAGCGGCATCTGGACGCGTTTGCATGGTCCGCTTCGGACATGCCCGGGATTGATCCCGACTTCTTGTGCCATCATCTGGCGATGGACAATTTGGTGAGACCAGTGCGACAAAGGAGAAGAAAGTTCAACGAGGAGAGGAGGCAGGCGATCAGGGACGAAACACAGAAACTCCTCACTGCAGGCCACATCAGGGAAGTCCAGTACCCTGAATGGCTGGCAAATGTCGTGCTGGTGAAGAAGAGTAACGGGAAATGGCGCATGTGCGTCGACTTCACCGACCTGAACAAAGCTTGCCCAAAGGATTCGTATCCTTTACCGAGCATAGATGCCCTGGTCGATAGTGCTACAGGGTGTAAGTTGCTGAGTTTCCTGGATGCCTTCTCAAGATATAATCAGATCAAGATGCATCCCATGGATGAAGAGAAGACAGCCTTCATGACGGAGAGATCGTGCTATTGCTATAAGGTGATGCCGTTTGGGCTGAAGAACGCGGGGGCCACATACCAGAGGTTGATGGATCGAGTACTTGCACCAATGCTGGGAAGGAACGTGCAAGCGTACGTCGATGACATGGTCGTGACCTCGCAGGAAAAAAGCAAGCACGTTGCAGACTTGGAAGAATTGTTCACGACGATCGCCAAGTTCAGGTTAAAGCTCAATCCGGAGAAATGCATTTTCGGCGTGGAGGCTGGAAAGTTTTTGGGCTTCCTCTTGACTGAAAGAGGAATAGAAGCCAACCCAGACAAGTGTGCCGCCATCTTGGCGATGAGGAGCCCAGCTACGGTGAAAGAAGTCCAGCAGCTAACAGGTCGGATGGCAGCCCTATCTCGCTTCGTGTCGGCTAGCGGAGAAAAGGGGCATCCCTATTTTCAGTGTCTGCGGCGCAATAATAAGTTTGTTTGGACGAAAGAGTGCGAGGAAGCTTTCGTCAAACTGAAGGAGTATTTGGCGAGCCCGCCGGTTTTGTGCAAACCGCTGGATCCGATCGGTCATCGGTAGTCGATGACATCAGCATCAGAGAACCACGTGGACCACTCACAGGGTGACACGTGGACCAGGTGGCAGAGAGGTAGGGGGACGATCGCCAAGAGAGGTGATCGGTGGTCAGTAACCAAGTTACCACCGACAGATCAGGCGGCAGAGAGGTCGGGGGACAGATCACCCAGAATGGTGATCGGTGGTCAGTAGCCAAGTGACCACCAGCAGACCAGTTCCCAGACTCGCGCCTGGAGGCAGAGCGCGAGTAGCGAATAAACACTGATCAGTCATCGGGTGTATTGTCATCGGGGTCTCGTGTTACACGCAGTTAAACTGGGACTAAGGTTCCCAGCGAGAGCGTTACGCATGGACCTCGCATGAGCACACCTCAAGGAATCATGCACGAGAGTGGCCTGAGGGAACCAGTAAGCCAGTCGGTGATTGGTGATTCCCTCAACCCATTACGTGCGTGTCATCCTGAAGGGTAAGTCGCCTACGCAGAGAGTAACGTTTGGTGAGTGCGCCTAGACCAGCCACACCCGACGTTCTCCTAAGAGTATGCAATTTGCCCAGATAAGAGAAGCATCCCAAGTTACTCCGCAAGGGTGTAGCTTAGGCAGACAAAGAGAGGCGCTAGAGCCCTTCCAGTAAGTGACACGTGTGTGGTTAGATGTGAGTTGCAGGCCTCCACGTGTCACCATCTGAGAGGGGTGCGGTCCAGACAAAAGAGCACTCCGTACCGCTAAAGGTACAGACAGGCGCAGCCAAGCGCAGACATGCGCAGACTCTCACGCTCCCCATTGCTGATTCTGAAGGTACGCTTTCTCTGAAAAGTACGACAGGGTTCTGACACATGCCAGAAAAGCATAACAGAATTCTGTTATGCCCAGAAGCAGGGAAAGAGGGATAAAAGACAGAATCAGAGGGAGAGTGGGGAGGAAAAAAAAAAGGAGAGAGTAAAAAACAGAGTGCAAGTTTTTCTGATACACACGTTTTTTACTAAGTTTCCAGTTTTCTGGTGGTTCTGTTGAACTAACTTGATCGTCGGAGTGCAAACGGCCGCTAGAGGCGCCGTCTGTGTATTTTGCAGGTCACATTTCGAAGACATCTGAGAGAGAGAGTTCAGAAGGTGATTCTTCAGGAGACACAGTCGCGAAGACAGGGCAGAAAGTGTTACGAAGCGATTCACCCACGTTCAAGTTGCCGGCAGGATCATTTGGCGCCCACCGTGGGGCCCGAGTGAATCGTTGTCCCACATATACCATAGTTTTAAAGTTCATCAGAGTTTCATCAGTTTCTCCGATAGAGAAGATGCCTAGAAACAGACAACCATCACCTGCGCCGTCCGCTGACGAAGGAGCTGTGACAATGGCGCAGGTCCTGGAAATGGTGCGCACGCTGCAGGATAACGCTGCAGCGTCGAAAGTTGAACAAGAAAGGATGCAGGCGGAGTTGGCTGCGTCGCAAAGCAGGAACGACGAACTGAATCGTGTCAACGAAGAGTTGAGAAGAACGCTGCAGGCGCAGAGGGAGCACGTCGTTGACGAAAGGGTGTCTAGGCAGCCTTCACCTCCAAGGGCATTTCCCATGCCATGGTGCCTTCCAACCTGGTGGGGGTAAAAGCGTCGTTCAAAGGGGTAGAAGACCCGGAGGCGCATCTGACGGCATTCCACACCCAGATGATGTTGTCTGGGGGCTCAGACGCTGTATACTGCAAGATGTTCATGAGCACACTGAGCGGAATCGCCATGGAGTGGTTCGTGAG
Source organism: Phaseolus vulgaris (assembly GCF_000499845.2). Lineage (NCBI taxonomy): Eukaryota > Viridiplantae > Streptophyta > Magnoliopsida > Fabales > Fabaceae > Phaseolus > Phaseolus vulgaris. The sequence goes on along the minus strand of NW_027174122.1, from coordinate 10,924 downwards.
TTTACCAGAAGGGCACATCACGTCTTTCTCTCAGTTCTCGAAGCTCTTCATTGAACAATACATCGTCAACAAGGCACCTGCAGTGGTGTCCTACGACCTGTTCGATGTGCGCCAATACCAGGGGGAGTCGCTGAAAGATTACCTCAACCGTTTTGGAGCACGAGTGGTTAGACTACCCAGCAAAGATGAAGATATGCTTGTGCACGCGTTTAAGAAGGGAGTGCTGCCTGGCCCTTTCAGTGAGTCTCTCATCAGGAGCCATCCCAGCACTTTTGCAGAGATCCGACGGCGTGCGGTGGCGCACATAGTGGCAGAAACAGAAGTTTCTGAGAAGAGGGGAAGTGCTGCACCACCCAGACCGCGTGGAGGGCAAGGAAAACCACAGCAAGCGAGGGTGCATGAGGCCAAAGAAGGGAAGAAGGTGCGAGAAAAACCTCGTCCCTATGCACCAGGCAAAGACCAGAGTAAGGGGCGTGCAAGGGAGAATAACGCACCCCCGAGATACAACTTCATGGTGGGATTGGCGGATCTCATCGCCCTTCCTGCCGTAGCAGCAAGACTACGAGTACCAGAGAAGACAGACAAGGTACTCGGAAGGAAGAAGAATGAATGGTGTGAGTTTCACCAGGCCTTTGGCTATACACTTCATTCCTGTTTGGCGCTGGGACACCAACTGGCAGAGTTGGTGAAGTCTGGCTTTCTAGCAGATTACCTGCGTGAGCCGCAGGGTGATCGCGCGTCAGTATCCCAAACTGGAGAGCAACAGCATGAAGTCCCTGTGCATGGGGAAGTGCAGACGATCGCTGGAGGCTTCTCTGGTGGGGGATGCACAGCTTCACAAAGAAGGAGATACACTCGATCTGTGATGGCGGTAGATGCAGTGAATGAGAGTCATTACCCTGAGGTGGACATTGTCTTCAGGAAAGCAGACCTATGAGACGTTGTCCCGCACGACAACGACCCTGTGGTCATTTCTCTCATCACAGCAGGAAGACGGGTGCATAGAGTACTCGTAGATCAAGGGAGCTCGGCGGATGTCATGTTCTGGCCAACATTCAACAAGCTACAGTTGTCCCCTGATCAGTTGAGACCGTATGCTGGTTGTCTCTACGGTTTTGCAGGGGATCAGGTAGAAGTGCGGGGATACATCGAGCTGAGGACAACGTTCACTGACGGAACGACAGCCCGCACGGAAAAGATAAAGTACCTGGTGGTGAACGCCCCTTCTGCGTACAATGTCCTGTTGGGAAGGCCAACGCTCAATAGACTGGGCGCAATACCATCGACAAGGCATATGAAGTTGAAGCTGCCATCGATGGAAGGGGCCGTGATAACCATCAAATCGGATCAGGCTGAGGCAAGACGCTGTTATGAGAACAGCTTGAAACAAAAAAGAAGTGTGTGCCATGTCACCACAAAACCACCACCAGGCGTGCGCGAAGAGCGATTGGCGGTCAGGGAGACACAAGGCGCTCAGAGGATGGAGAGCGCTGCGGTGGGGGGCTCCCAGGTGGCCCAAGTTGAGGAAGAAGATGAAGGCACGATCACTCCTCGCGAGTCAGGGATCGCGAGAGCGGTCATTGCCAGTGAGAGGAGGCCCCACCCAGCTGAAGGATGGGTCGAGGTGGACATCAGGGGAAGAAAATTCAAGTTGGGGGAATCCCTCGTTGAAGAAGAGCGAAGGCTGATCATGGGTGTGATTGAGAAGCACATGAATGCCTTTGCATGGTCATCATCCGACATGCCAGGAATCGACCCCGATTTCCTCTGCCATCGTCTTTCAATGGACCCCATGGTTCGACCGGTGCGACAGAGAAGAAGGAAATTCAACGAGGAGAAGAGGAGGGTGATCCACGACGAAGCGCAGAAGCTCCTTGTCGCAGGGCATATCAGAGAAATCCAGTACCCTGAGTGGTTAGCGAATGTGGTACTGGTGCGGAAGGCGAGCGGCAAGTGGAGAATGTGCGTGGACTTCACTGACCTCAATAAGGCGTGCCCCAAGGATTCTTACCCCTTACCCAGTATAGATGCTCTAGTCGATAGCGCCTCGGGAGGAAAGCTACTCAGCTTCTTGGACGCTTTCTCAGGGTATAACCAGATCAGGATGCACCCAATGGACGAATGCAAGACCGCGTTTATGACGGAACGGTCTTGCTATTGCTACAAGGTCATGCCATTTGGGTTGAAGAATGCGGGGGCTACCTACCAGCGGCTCATGGATAGGGTGCTCTCGCCCATGCTGGGAAGGAACGTACACGCCTATGTAGATGACATGGTGGTTACGTCCCAAGAGAAGAAGCATCATGCAGCTGATCTGGAAGAGCTATTCACCACCATTGCAAAGTATAGGCTGAAGCTCAACCCTGAGAAATGCATATTCGGAGTGGAGGCTGGGAAGTTCTTGGGTTTCCTCTTGACAGAGCGGGGAATTGAAGCCAACCCGGAGAAGTGTGCGGCGATCGTGGCAATGAGGAGCCCGACGACGGTGAAGGAGGTGCAGCAGCTCACCGGTCGCTTGGCAGCACTGTCCCGATTTATGTCTGCTGGAGGGGAGAAAGGTCACCCATACTTCCAGTGTCTCAAGCGCAACAGCAGATTTCTCTGGACGCAGGAGTGCGAGGAGGCCTTCATTAAGTTAAAGGGATATCTGGCAAGCCCACCAGTCTTGCGAAAGCCCCAGGTAGGCATCCCTCTCCGTCTATACTTTGCTGTTACGGAGAGGGCAGTCAGTTCAGTCCTGGTGCAAGAGCTGGACCAGGCCCAGAGGCCTGTTTATTTCGTAAGCAAGGTGCTGCAAGGCCCTGAAACCAGGTACCAGGCCCTCGAGAAGGCTGCTCTAGCGGTGGTATTCTCAGCCAGAAGACTCAGGCATTATTTCCACAGCTTCACAGTGGTGGTGATGACTGATCTGCCTATCCAGAATGTATTGAAGAAACCTGATGTGGCAGGAAGGATGGTCAAGTGGGCAGTAGAATTATCGGAATTCGATATTCAGTACGAGCCCCGAGGACCGATCAAGGGGCAGGTGTTCGCGGACTTCGTAGTCGAGCTATCATCCATCGCGACACCTGCAGAAGGGCTAGATTTTCGATGGGTGTTATCGGTGGATGGCTCCTCTAATCAGCAAGGAAGCGGTGCTGGGGTCATCCTGGAAGGGCCAAACGGAGTACTGATTGAGCAGTCCCTCCGTTTCGCCTTCAAGGCTAGCAACAATCAGGCGGAGTACGAGGCCCTGATCGCGGGAATGTTGCTAGCAAGGGAAATGGGAGCAAGAAATCTGCTGGCCAAGAGCGATTCGTTACTGGTCACCGGGCAGGTTACCGGGGAGTTCCAAGCAAAGGACCCCCAGATGGCAGCCTACCTGGAGTATGTGCAGCTCCTGAAGACGTCTTTCGCCGAGTTTGAGTTAGTGCATGTACCAAGAGAGCAGAACGCCCGAGCAGACCTGCTTGCCAAGCTGGCCAGCTCAGGCAAAGGGGGGAAGCAGAGGACTGTCATTCAGGAGACCCTGAAGGTGCCACGCGCGTTTGTATCAGACAACCAGGTACTTCATGTATACAAGTCAATGGAGCGTCTAACGATCGGTCATCGGTCGTTGACTCAAGAGACGCTGAGAGCGCCGAGGGTGAGATCGCGACCCTCAAAGATCGGTGAGTCGATGGAGGTCCACGCGGAGAAGGAACCCCACACCTGGATGACGCCATACCGGCTATACTTAGAAGATGGTGTACTCCCGCTCGATCTGGCAGAGGCAAAAAGAATAAAGAGGAGTTCAAGTAAGTTTACTCTCATAGATGGAAGCCTATTTAGATTTGGATTTTCTCACCCTGTGCAGATCTGTGTACACGGCGAACAATGCACCAGACTCATGTCTGAGCTGCACGAGGGGGTGTGCGGAAGCCATGTAGGTGGTCGCGCTTTGGCAAGTAGGGTACTCCGCGCGGGGTACTACTGGCCAAAGCTGAAGGAAGATTGCATAAGGTTTGCTCAGCGATGCAAACAATGTCAGCTGCATGCAGATTGGCACAAGGCACCCCCTGAGGAGTTGAGGTCCATCCATAGCCCGTGGCCATTCCATACATGGGGGATTGACATCCTAGGACCTTTTCCCCTGGCGACAAGGCAGATGAAGTTCCTCATTGTGGCCATTGAATATTTCACTAAGTGGGTGGAGGCAGAGCCAGTTGCCCACATCACCGCACAGAAAGTTGAACACTTCGTCTGGAAGAACATTGTCTGCCGCTTCGGAATACCCAAGAGGCTGGTTTCCGACAATGGCACCCAGTTCACCAGTCATCAGTTGAGGAAGATGTGTGAAGAGCTAAAGATACAACAGGTTTTCGCATCTGTGGAGCACCCACAAACAAATGGGCAGGTGGAGTCAGCAAATCGAGTGCTGCTCAGGGGGCTGAAGCGGAGGCTAGACAAGGCCAAAGGAGGCTGGGCAGAGGAGGTCCCCAGAATTGTGTGGTCTTACCACACCACCCCACAGTCCAGCACCCATGAGACACCCTTCAGCCTTGTCTATGGGACAGACGCCATGATTCCTGTGGAGATACAGGAGAGCTCCCCAGATTCTTGAACTTCGTTGCTGAAGAGTCCAATGAAGAGCGTAAGGTGAATTTGGACCTGCTAGACGAAGTGCGAGAAGAGGCCAGAGTCAGTGCTGAAGCTGTGAAGAGAAGAGTAGAGCGGAGGCACAACTCCAAAGTGAGGCCCAGGCGCTTCCAGGAAGGTGATCTGGTGATGAGAAAGACGCATCAGAATGACATGCAGAATAAGTTATCCCCGAAGTGGACAGGCCCGTACAGAGTGGTGGAGACATTAGAGAACGGAGCCTATCGCCTAGAGACTTTGGAGGGAGGAGCAATCCCCAGAACGTGGAACGCCACCCATTTAAAATTTTATTTCAGTTAAAATTGTACGGTAATGGCGTTCTCACGCTAAAAGGCACATGCTTTGTTTATGGTGGAAACAGTTGAACAGACAAGGGGGCACTCTTTTCCCTAAAGAGGGTTTTTAACGAGGCCACCCAATTAAAGAAAAATTTCCAGCATATAAAGTGTTCTCAAGTATTAAAGTTAAAATCCTCCTTGCCCCAGGTGCAAGTGCAGGTGATTGGTTAGGCCCTACTTGCCCTAGGCGCAAGTACTGGCACCGATCTAAGTCTTCCTCACCCCAGGTGTGAGCGCAAGCAGAAAGGTTTGAAAGGCCAGGGGTGCTAGTAAGACCAAGAGAAGGAAAGGAAAGGTTTTGACAAAACGACCTTACCCACTTGGCATGCACCAATATTGGCCCAGTAAAACTCTCAGTCAGAAAACCTTACTCACCCCAGGAGTGAGACAGGGAGTGATCGACTCAACCCGCCAAAGGGTGATGACCTCGGGGAAAGGGAAAGGGGTTAGCGAGAAACACTTCCTTTTCCCCAAGATGAGGCCTCACTTTGAGCAATCGATGTCAAGGTCCTTTATGCACTTAGCGCTAGAGCGACAGAGAAAGCTAAGTAAGGACTAAAGAGCGATCACCGATGAGTCGTCAGTAGTTGGCTAGTAGTACAAAGCAGCGCACGAGGACTGTTAAACACCAAGCTGAGGGAACAGCCAGTCGAGATCATGCAGATCGCGCTAAGCCTGAGTTGGTTAACACTTAGTCGCGCGCAAAGAGAAGAGAAGCAGATCGCGCTAAGCCTGAGTTGGTTAACACTTAGTCGCGCGCAAAGAGTAAGAGAAGCAGATCGCGCTAAGCCTAAGCTGGTTGACACTTAGTCGTGTGCGAAAGGAAAGGCAAAGCCCAAGATCGCGCTGAACCTAAACTAGCTAACAGTTAGTCGCGCACATAAAGGTAAGTGGAGTCCAAAGAAAATACAAAGAAAAATTGAGCAATTGAAACCAAGGTATATCACCAGAGATGTTCATACAATTGTCAGTTACAAAGAGTTGAATGGTGCAGAAACATAAGGTTACAAAATGAAACTTTGTACAGAAGAAGTCAAAATTACAGAAGGAAGAGATTCAGGGAGTAGGAGGCTTGAGCTTCCCATCTACCACCGAGTGATGAATGCTGAATTGCGCAAGGTCCAGTTCTGGAAGGACGCAGCGGACTTGCTCGAGCGCCAGCTCGAATCCATCAATGAGGGAATCGGCGCCCACGTTCATCAAGTCCTCTTTCTCCGCCTCCAGACTTCGCCTCGAAGCCTCTGCAGCATCCCTCTGCGTGGTAAGGGTAGCAAGGGAGGAGGCAGCCTCAGAGAGCTTGCCCACTGCCTCCTCAAGCTTCTTTTCGGCGGCAGCAGTTGCCTCCTTGGCGGCCTTGAGCATCTCTACCCGCTGAGAATCCTGTTGGCGTAGGGAGGAGTTCTCAGCCTCTAACTCCTCCACCATCTGACTCCGTTCGAGCAAAGAGGAATTCTCAGCCTGTAACTCTGCCACCTTCCAGTCCAGAGGACCAACAGTCTGCCCCATCAAGATCTCCATCTTGATGGTCTCCTGGACCTGCAGCAAGTACTCCCTTCTGGCCTTCTCCACCATGCCTCGCATCAGCTCGACGGACCCCTGAGCGGCTTCAAGGTCACTGCGCAGCGACTCGTTGTCGTGCTCGAGTTCCCTCACCCTTTTCTCCAGGACCTTCTGCTTGCGATGCTGGTTGGAGAACTCCAGCGAGAGCACCACCTGCTTGGCAAGGTGTGCGTCAATCTCCTCCCCGCTCCAGTCGACGAGCTCCCCATTGCTGATGTGCTGTCGCACCATGGAGATAACTCTGCTGAAGTTTTCATGGTTGGCTCCAGTGTTGCTTGGGCGCGAGCCAGACCCACCATGTTCAGCATTGGCGGTGGAGATTGTCATTGGAGGCGGGGCACACTCTTTTTGAGCAGAAACACCCCCAGCAGGGTGAGCGGATGGACCAGGTGATTGGCCTGCTGGGGGGAAGTTGGTGGTTGAGAGGTTGGGGGCGATTTTTGGCCAGGAGAAGGAGGACATGCGGGCTCTGGAGCCGGTCGAGTAGAGGGAGAGGGAGGTGGTGAACCTTCTTCTACCTCTACCACCTCTATCCCTCCAGGCTGGAGAGACGAGACCCCCTCAGCCACTGCTTTCTTCCTCTGGCGGTGAATGAGGGGGGAGCCTGAGCTTTCCTCTTCCACTGAGACAGCAGCAGCAGCAGGAGCCAGCGAAGAAGCCTTCACCAGTCTCTTCCTTTTCTTCCCTTGCTCGGGGCCTTCGGCTGGCGCGACCGAGAGCGGAGGGGCTTCGATTGGCTCGGTGGTGGAAGAGGAAGAGCCAGTCCCTTTGGCCGCTCGGCGTTTAGCGAGCTCCAACACCGCCAACCTCCTATCTTTCCCTGACATTGAATCTGCATAGGCAAGAAAGAGGAAAATTAGACAGCTAAGAGACGCAAGCAAGGTGGAAAGTATAAGAGCATGCATGAGGAAGTATAAATGTCCTAAGGGGCGGCAGAGAAAGAACTACCTATATATTTCTTCAGGGAAACCACATCAAACTCATCCTTGATGAGGCGAGCGGAGTCATACTTAGCCCCCAGGAGCAGCCCACACAGCTCGCGCTCGTAGGGGGCCATGGTCTCGAGATCCTTGGGTTTTTTAAATTGAACCTGGGGAACCCAGTAGAGGGGGTACCCCTCGAGCAGATGAGGGCTTTGTGGGGTGGCGGATATCATATAAAATCTGCCCTTCCAGTCTTTGAAGGACTGCTGGTACAGGCCCAGAAGCACCCGTCCAGCAACCCCGTTCAGGCTGACCCAAAACCTATCCCCTGGTTTCTTCGCCTCAAAGAAGTAGAGGAACACCTCCACCGAGGCGTTGTGCCCAAAGTAGTTGCACAGAATCTGAAACGCCCGGATGAAGGCCCAGGCATTGGGGTGGAGTTGGCAGGGCGCGACGTTCAACTCCATCATCAGCTCTTTCTCGAAGAAGGTGAAGGGGAGTCGCAACCTCAACCTTTTGAAGATCGCGGAGTAAACAAAAACGAAGGGCACCCCATTGGTGGCCCTGTCGTCAGCGCAAATGGGCATCCCTCGGGGAGGGATGCGGACTCGGATGTGGAAGTCGTTTTCCCTGTCTATGGAACACGAGGGTTCATCCGGGTCGTGGCTCAGAAGCGAGTTAAGATGGTCCTCAGGTAGCAAGATGGACGTTTCAGATAGCAACGCCAGAGGGGCCCAGTCATAGACTTTGGCGTTGTCATGGAATGAGGTGACAACGGCGGTGGCGAAGCTGGTGCACTCGCGGAGGGCTGTGCACCAGAAGAAGAGGCAAGGACGCGAGCGGTCTGCTTCAAGCGAGCCATCGTGAGATAGCTGCAATGGAGGAAAAACGAAGGGTCAGAAATAGAAAGGGAGAGAGTGATGGATGGTTCGGTGAAAAACAGAGAGGGGGAATGAGGAAGAAATGCCCAGGTAAAGGAGAAAGAAGGGGAGGCAGAAGCCAAAGCGGAAACATGGGAAAAACCCTAGCGCGGGTTGAGAAGAAGAAAAACAGGGAAGGTGAATGCATGATAACTAGAATGGTAAATGCAATCGGTAAAGATGACCAAAAAGGGGCCAGGGAAAAGAAAAACCATACCTTTGAATGATCGTAGGCGTATAGGATCACAGAGAATTCGAAGAAAGATGGGTGCGCAGAAGAAAGGTTCGCAGAGAGTTTGGGAGTCAAATGAAGAAGATGAAGGAACAGTGGAAGGGCGCGCCATTTTGAATAAGAGAAGCGCTAGCGACGCACAACGCTGGCCGTTGATGGTGCCACGTGTCGCGAGATTAAGGAAGGAAGCCCAAACGTTAAAGAAGCAGCACGTGAGGTGGCACGTGAGGCGGCCCCACTTGCCACGTGGACTGAGGGCACGACCACTTAGTCTCTTCGCTGAGAACGAGTTCTCGACTCGAGACTGGGGGGCTTGTGATCCGATCGGTCATCGGTAGTCGATGACATCGGCATCAGAGAACCACGTGGACCACTCACAGGGTGACACGTGGACCAGGTGGCAGAGAGGTAGGGGGACGATCGCCAAGAGAGGTGATCGGTGGTCAGTAACCAAGTTACCACCGACAGATCAGGCGGCAGAGAGGTCGGGGGACAGATCACCCAGAATGGTGATCGGTGGTCAGTAGCCAAGTGACCACCAGCAGACCAGTTCCCAGACTCGCGCCTGGAGGCAGAGCGCGAGTAGCGAATAAACACTGATCAGTCATCGGGTGTATTGTCATCGGGGTCTCGTGTTACACGCAGTTAAACTGGGACTAAGGTTCCCAGCGAGAGCGTTACGCATGGACCTCGCATGAGCACACCTCAAGGAATCATGCACGAGAGTGGCCTGAGGGAACCAGTAAGCCAGTCGGTGATTGGTGATTCCCTCAACCCATTACGTGTGTGTCATCCTGAAGGGTAAGTCGCCTACGCAGAGAGTAACGTTTGGTGAGTGCGCCTAGACCAGCCACACCCGACGTTCTCCTAAGAGTATGCAATTTGCCCAGATAAGAGAAGCATCCCAAGTTACTCCGCAAGGGTGTAGCTTAGGCAGACAAAGAGAGGCGCTAGAGCCCTTCCAGTAAGTGACACGTGTGTGGTTAGATGTGAGTTGCAGGCCTCCACGTGTCACCATCTGAGAGGGGTGCGGTCCAGACAAAAGAGCACTCCGTACCGCTAAAGGTACAGACAGGCGCAGCCAAGCGCAGACATGCGCAGACTCTCACGCTCCCCATTGCTGATTCTGAAGGTACGCTTTCTCTGAAAAGTACGACAGGGTTCTGACACATGCCAGAAAAGCATAACAGAATTCTGTTATGCCCAGAAGCAGGGAAAGAGGGATAAAAGACAGAATCAGAGGGAGAGTGGGGAGGAAAAAAAAAAGGAGAGAGTAAAAACAGAGTGCAAGTTTTTTGATACACACGTTTTTTACTAAGTTTCCAGTTTTCTGGTGGTTCTGTTGAACTAACTTGATCGTCGGAGTGCAAACGGCCGCTAGAGGCGCCGTCTGTGTATTTTGCAGGTCACATTTCGAAGACATCTGAGAGAGAGAGTTCAGAAGGTGATTCTTCAGGAGACACAGTCGCGAAGACAGGGCAGAAAGTGTTACGAAGCGATTCACCCACGTTCAAGTTGCCGGCAGGATCAGGAATCCCTCTCAGGTTGTATTTTGCTGTAACTGAGAGGCGGTGAGTGCGGTGCTCGCCCAGGATCAAGATCAGGCTCAGAAGCCTATTTATTTTGTGAACAAGGTGTTGCAGGGCCCAGAAACGAGATATCAGGCCCTGGAGAAGGCTGTGCTGGCTGTGGTATTTTCGGCGAGGAGGTTGCGCCACTACTTTCATAGTTTCACAATACTGGTGATGACTGACCTGCCCATCCAGAAGGTCTTGAAGAAACCTGACGTTGCGGGAAGGATGGTGAAGTGGGCAGTAGAGTTGTCAGAGTTTGACATTAAATATAAGCCCCGAGGCCCGATCAAGGGGCAAATCTTTGCAGATTTCGTGGTCGAGCTCTCATCTGAGGCAACGCGAGTTGAAGGGGACGATTTCCATTGGGTACTTTCGGTGGATGGATCGTCGAACCAGCAGGGCAGCGGTGCTGGAGTCATATTGGAAGGACCCAACGGCGTGCTGATCGTACAATCTCTGAGGTTTGCCTTCAAAGCCAGTAACAATCAAGCAGAGTATGAGGCGCTGATCGCCGGGATTCTGCTGGCCAAGGAGATGGGAGCTAGGGTGCTGATGGCTAAGAGTGACTCGCTGCTAGTCACGGGGCAAGTAACAGGCGAGTTCCAGGCTAAAGATCCACAAATGGCGGCTTACTTGGCGTTTGTGTAGGAATTGAAGAGTTCCTTTGCCTCCTTTGAAGTAGTACATGTGCCCAGAGAGCAGAATGCCCGAGCTGACTTGCTTGCTAAGCTCGCCAGCTCAGGCAAGGGGGGTAGGCAGA